>NW_012067633.1:0-386 GCF_000956235.1 Wasmannia auropunctata | reverse complement strand
AAAAAAGAGCACTAAACCCATTATTTAAATTTTAAGTTTTTAAAAATGTTTTTTCAATATTTTTTAAATACTTTTAAAAATATTTTTTCAAACATTGTGTGCTGATTGGGTAATGACAAATAAATATTTAATAAATATTTAAAAAATATTAAATAAACGTTTAAAAAATATATACTGAAATCATTTTTTTAAACGTAAAATTAATGACAAATAAATATTTAAAAAATATTAAATAAACGTTTAAAAAATGTATATTGAAATCCTTATTTTAAATGTAAAATTAACGTTAAATAAATATTTAAAAAATATTTAATAAACGCTTAAAAAATGTATACTCAAATCATTATTTTAAACGTAAAATTAACGTTAAATAAATATTTAAAAAA
>NW_012067632.1:0-429 GCF_000956235.1 Wasmannia auropunctata | reverse complement strand
CTGGAGTTCAGACGTGTGCTCTTCCGATCTGAGTATCGCATCGTCGATCTAGCGTCAGGGCTGAGCGGCTACGCGCCGCTATCATAGGGAGAATGAGAACAAAAATATACATGATCTTTTTTTAACAAAACCCCGACGTTGTGCGTATACTCCTCGGAGTGTACATGCACGTTCGGTGTATAACACATGGGTTTACGTATGTAACGAATGAAGAAGCAGAGTGTCGCCGACCGGCTCGCAAGACCGGCGGCAAGTACCGACACACGCACACGGCTCTCTGTGCTGCGCTCGCTGGCTCTCGAGAAAAACGCACACACGAAGCTCCCTGGTTGATCCTGCCAGTAGTCATATGCTTGTCTCAAAGATTAAGCCATGCATGTCTCAGTGCATGCCGAATTAAGGTGAAACCGCGAATGGCTCATTAAATCA
>NW_012067631.1:0-651 GCF_000956235.1 Wasmannia auropunctata | reverse complement strand
GTGACTGGAGTTCAGACGTGTGCTCTTCCGATCTAATGTCGATGTTCATGTGTCCTGCAGTTCACAAGTTGACGCGCAATTAGCTGCGTTCTTCATCGACCCACGAGCCAAGTGATCCACCGTTCAGGGTAATCGTTCATCTTGCGTGCTTTCGCAACGCTGTCAAACATGTTTCGGTATTTGCTTCACTCCTCTCTCTCGTGGCCATCTCTCGCCGGGGCTTCACCATCTCTCTCTCCTCGTCTTCCACTCGGCCACTCTCTCGGCGCGCGGGCAGCGCGCGAGGAGGCACGGAGAGTCGACGGGGGAGAGGGGGATCCTCCGGGATCAACGCCACTCGCGAGGGAATGGGGGCCCTTCGATCAGCCTGGCCGCGCGTCCGAGCACGCGCGGACCGCCGCCCCGTTTGCAGGGGGCTACGGCACAACGTGAGACGACATCGTCGCGCGAGCGGAGCGTCTCTCGTCTCCAACCGGCGCGCGATCGCGCGGGGGAATGAGACGAGAGCCGGGGCGGAAATCTTTGAAAAACCATCGGGCGACGAAGACGAGAGAAACACCCGCCACCGATGCGATAAATCACAAGTCGGCGGGGGGTTTCGTCTCACGGTGTCTCCGGGCCCTCCAGCGCGCGAGCGACTCTCGGCGAGTC
>NW_012067630.1:0-346 GCF_000956235.1 Wasmannia auropunctata | reverse complement strand
AAAAATCAATGCAAATCCTCCACTAAAATATTCAATATTAAAGCCTGATACCAACTCTGACTCTCCCTCAATAAAATCTATAGGCCTACGATTTCATTCAGCCAAAACTCTAATAAAAAATACTATAAATAAAGGAACTAATATAATTCAATATCATATATATATTTGCCACTTTATAAAATCAAGAAAAGAATATCTCTCTCTCAAAATTATCAAAATTAAAATAATTATAATAAAACTAACCTCATAAGACAAAGTTTGAGAAATTACTCGAATAGTCCCAATCACTGAATACATAGAATTAGAAGACCATCCTATTAATATAAATATATATCTTATAACAGTT
>NW_012067628.1:0-446 GCF_000956235.1 Wasmannia auropunctata | reverse complement strand
ATCGGTCTTGTACCATCACAAAAATTTTGCCGTAAAATTATTAGATTCTATTCTATAACATATAATTTTTCAAATTTTTGAAATGGGTACTTGATACTTAAAAAAAAAATTTCTTTTCCAATTTTTTAACCATCTCATCGATCCAATACCATTACGAAAATTTTTTGTGTAATTGTTGGATGCTATTCTACAACATATATATTTTTCAAATTTTTGAAATAGGTACTTGATACTTAAAAAAAATATTCTTTTCCTGATTTTTTTGAAATCATCTTATCTGTCCACTACGAAGACTACTAACTCAATTTTTAACGCATAACTTAATGTATAATTAAACATATATAATACCTTCATTCAATAATGGGCACATTCTCTAAAGATTTTGCAATTAAGTGGCTAGATATTATAGAGTTATGGAGTTTCGTTTTGATGTTTCGGATTTTCAT
>NW_012067627.1:0-508 GCF_000956235.1 Wasmannia auropunctata | reverse complement strand
TATTTTTAATGAAAAGAATTAGTTAAATCCATTAACATTAAATTGTCAATTTAAAATCATTACTTAAATTAATATTCTTTAATTCCTCAAATAATACCATTATTATGATCATTATCACTTCTATTTTCAATCTTTATATTATTATTAATTATTTCTTTTTTATATTTTTTCTCTACTCTAAATTTAAGGTTTAGCCATTCATTTATATCTACTTTTACCAAACAACATTGAATCTGAAAATGATAATAAATATTTTTTCTATTTTTGACCCCTCATCATCATCAAATCTTTCCTTAAATTGAATTAGAATATTCCTAATATTCACACTTCTCCCCTTTCTAATATGAATCATTCCCACCCGATTCACACTTCTTTGAAATTATTGTATTAATTACATTTTTAAAGAATTCAAAGTTCTAATTAATTATTCTTTCTCAAACTTAATTACTTTTGCGAGCCTTATCACATTTATTTTTTTTAATAATTTTTTAGGCCTATTCCCTTATAT
>NW_012067625.1:0-418 GCF_000956235.1 Wasmannia auropunctata | reverse complement strand
TGCCTAAGTGACTGAGTTCAGACGTGTGCTCTTCCGATCTTCAAAGTACGTAGAAAAATTTCGCTAAGGCGTACAAGTAAAGCGGGAAGAGAAATCCGCCAGGGATCTCGCACTTCCGTCGCACTCGTATACGTGGAGTTGATGTTCAGTAAGCGCCACGATTCATCCGATCACGTTCGTCTGAGAACGAGGGAAGATCGCGGGACCAACACTATGTGCGCGCCACATAAGAGCCATTCGGTCTCTCGACACCGACTCGTGGCAATGCTGTGTTTGTATATAATATTATATTGGACGGCACGCTTCGGCAAGCGCGAGCGAACACCGGACGTTTCGTCGAACGAGTCGCCGAATACGTCGAACGATGTAACTCACCCTCCGTGCGAGAGTCGACGAAGATCGGAAGAGCACACGTCTG
>NW_012067624.1:0-575 GCF_000956235.1 Wasmannia auropunctata | reverse complement strand
TTCTGCAATAAAAATTTTAGGAAAATTTTTTTGAACCAAAAATCGAAAAATCTGAAAAATAAATGACTATTTTTCCCTCGGACAATTTTTTATATTTTTCGATTTCTGCAATAAAAATTTTTCATAAAGGCCCTCATGTCAAAAATCGAAGAATGACCATGTAGGAGTTCACCTAGGTCAATATTTTATATTTTTCGATTTCTGCATTAAAAATTATTCATAAAGGCTTTCACGTCAAAAATCGAAGAATGACCATGTAGGAGTTGACCTAGGTCGATTTTTTATATTTTTCCATTTCTGCAATAAAAATTTTTCCGCGAAATTTCTCGGGTCAAAATCGATAAATGACTATGTAGGAGTTGACCTAGGTCGATTTTTTATATTTTTCGAATACTGCAATAAAAATTTTTCCAAGAAATTTCTTAGGTCAAAATTGATATATGACTATGTAGGAGTTGACCTAGGTTAATTTTTTATATTTTTCGATTTCTGCAATAAAAATTTTTCCGAGAAATTTCTCGGGTCAAAATCGATAAATGACTATGTAGGATCGGAAGAGCACACGTCTGAACTCC
>NW_012067623.1:0-604 GCF_000956235.1 Wasmannia auropunctata | reverse complement strand
GCTTAGGGATTTAAGTCTGTTCGACTTTTAATATCTTACATGATTTGAGTTTAGATCGGTGTAAGCCAGATCGGATTCTATCTTTAAAAAAGATACATATATTTGTACGAAAGGACTTCATATGTAAATAATATTTTAAATTGATAAATATATCACTAAGAATTACTTTGGCAGATTAAGTGCATTAAATTTAGAATTTAAAATATATAAAATTTATTATAGGTACTAATTTTTTTAGGATTTAGTAATTATATATTTTTAAATTGTGTAAGTTTATTGATGATTATTTTAGTGGTTTTGGTTGGAGTTGCTTTTTTGACTTTATTAGAACGTAAGATTTTAGGGTATATTCAATTGCGGATGGGTCCAAATAAGGTTGGGATTTTAGGGGTATTTCAACCTTTTAGGGATGCAATTAAATTGTTTAGGAAAGAGGTATTTAAGATTTATAAGTCTAATTATAATATGTTTTATTTTTGTCCAGTGATGTTATTTTTTATGATGTTAAGAAATTGAATAATAAGACCGGTAGTTACTAATATTTATTTTTTGAATTATTCTATTTTAATTATTATTATAATTTTAACTGTTATAAGATATATAT
>NW_012067622.1:0-496 GCF_000956235.1 Wasmannia auropunctata | reverse complement strand
GAGCGGTACGATGCGGTCGTGCGTACACGTTACTCGTGTCTCGTACGGCTTCTCGAACGTCTATGAAACACGGACCGTGATCGTTGCGATGCACGTCGGTCGTTCTTCTCGCTATTGAAGCGGAGAAGTCGTCGACTCTCGCACGGAGGGTGAGTTACATCGTTCGACGTATTCGGCGACTCGTTCGACGAAACGTCCGGTGTTCGCTCGCGCTTGCCGAAGCGTGCCGTCCAATATAATATTATATACAAACACAGCATTGCCACGAGTCGGTGTCGAGAGACCGAATGGCTCTTATGTGGCGCGCACATTAGTGTTGGTCCCGCGATCTTCCCTCGTTCTCAGACGAACGTGATCGGATGAATCGTGGCGCTTACTGAACATCAACTCCACGTATACGAGTGCGACGGAAGTGCGAGATCCCTGGCGGATTTCTCTTCCCGCTTTACTTGTACGCCTTAGCGAAATTTAGATCGGAAGAGCACACGTCTGAACC
>NW_012067621.1:0-544 GCF_000956235.1 Wasmannia auropunctata | reverse complement strand
GACGTGTGCTCTTCCGATCTTTATATTGGTGTGTAATTATTATGTGCATTATGGAAGAAATGGGCGACTTATTAATCTTATACCAGGACCACGAGGTTATCCAATTTTGGGAAATGTATTGCAATTTCTCGGATCACAGGGTAAGTTCCTTATATATTCGCATTTATATTAATGTTCGCGTCGCCTTTGCACCTACGTGAGCAACTGTAATATTTGTTACATTCTATTCTGAGAAATATAATTACCAATATTATTGCGTGTTGATTGCTTTTAAGAATTAAGTTAAGCGATAAATTCTTATTTTTTAGTGATAACAATTTATTTCCTAAAGTTAATTAAAGTTATTTGAAAAACAATAGAATTATATTGAAAAATATGCATAAAATGATGAGAAACCCAATTGTAAATCTTTCGATCGATATATAATTATAATATTTGTATGTTTTTACATTTATATAATACATATACGTGTATTCTTTAGAGGAACTATGGAAGATTGTGTCTGACCTTTCTAATCAGTACTATCAGATCGGAAGAGCACACG
>NW_012067620.1:0-327 GCF_000956235.1 Wasmannia auropunctata | reverse complement strand
CACGCTCTTGTGCCACTGATTGTATGCATTTATTCATAATCTGTAATAATACGTTATTTATTTATTTATTAATAAGTAAATGCAAATTACGTTATCAATTCACGTGTTATTTACTATTGTTATTTAGATTATTTGCATATTTTTTGAATCATTCATCCCACCCGTGAGTAGCCATATAACCCACCCATATTTTTATACGACAAAAATGCAAGGGTTTAAAGAATTTTTTTTAAATATAAAGAATAAATATTTTGATTTCCTAATATTTTTCATAGTAGTAGACAGTCTAAAGTCTGTCTCTTATACACATCTCTGAGCGGGCTGGCA
>NW_012067619.1:0-482 GCF_000956235.1 Wasmannia auropunctata | reverse complement strand
TCAGACGTGTGCTCTTCCGATCTGCAATTTTGTTATGTAATAATATTTTGAAGAATAAAACAATTACTACCACTTGAATAGCAATCGAAAGAGTTCTGAATGGTTCAAAAATACGTTTCACTTGGGTTTTATTGTTTTATTAGAGATACTATCCCACTTGAATGTTATTTTTAAAAAATAGTATAACAATTCATTTTCAAGATAACGAGATTCTCTTTGTAATTAGCGCAATTTAAAACTTTAATACCTCCTTTGAAAATAAATGTAACTTGAGGGATTATAACTTGGGATCACTTATTAAGAACAATCCATATCAAATTCAATATAAATTTTGTATACAAATGATATACATACATATGTGACTTAAGTAGGATAACGTAACGTAATTTTTATGGGATTATAACTTGGTGCCATTTATAGATATCAAATCTTTCATATAAGTAATATACTTATAATTTCAGTAAAGTAATGCAATATTTTAT
>NW_012067618.1:0-471 GCF_000956235.1 Wasmannia auropunctata | reverse complement strand
GCCTAAGTGACTGGAGTTCAGACGTGTGCTCTTCCGATCTCCGTTGCACACGAGTCAGTCGATCCTAAGCCCTAGGAGAAATCCTATGTCAATGACGGCGTACTATACTCTAGTGTTGTCCTAGCCAAAATGATCGATTACTGTAAAAAGTAAGAGAGAGATAGAGCGAACGACACACGCCCGTCGGGCGAAAGGGAATCCGGTTCCTATTCCGGAACCCGGCAGCGGAACCGCATACAATTCGGGCCCTCGTAAGAGTGTTCGTCGGGGTAACCCAAAATGACCTGGAGACGCCGTCGGGAGATCCGGGAAGAGTTTTCTTTTCTGTATAAGCGTTCGAGTTCCCTGGAAACCTCTAGCAGGGAGATAGGGTTTGGAACGCGAAGAGCACCGCAGTTGCGGCGGTGTCCGGATCTTCCCCTCGGACCTTGAAAATCCAGGAGAGAGATCGGAAGAGCACACGTCTGAACT
>NW_012067617.1:0-529 GCF_000956235.1 Wasmannia auropunctata | reverse complement strand
GCCTTGTCGACTCAGTTCGGCTAGCCGAGCGGTACGATGCGGTCGTGCGTACACGTTACTCGTGTCTCGTACGGCTTCTCGAACGTCTATGAAACACGGACCGTGATCGTTGCGATGCACGTCGGTCGTTCTTCTCGCTATTGAAGCGGAGAAGTCGTCGACTCTCGCACGGAGGGTGAGTTACATCGTTCGACGTATTCGGCGACTCGTTCGACGAAACGTCCGGTGTTCGCTCGCGCTTGCCGAAGCGTGCCGTCCAATATAATATTATATACAAACACAGCATTGCCACGAGTCGGTGTCGAGAGACCGAATGGCTCTTATGTGGCGCGCACATAGTGTTGGTCCCGCGATCTTCCCTCGTTCTCAGACGAACGTGATCGGATGAATCGTGGCGCTTACTGAACATCAACTCCACGTATACGAGTGCGACGGAAGTGCGAGATCCCTGGCGGATTTCTCTTCCCGCTTTACTTGTACGCCTTAGCGAAATTTTAGATCGGAAGAGCACACGTCTGAACTCCAGTCA
>NW_012067616.1:0-425 GCF_000956235.1 Wasmannia auropunctata | reverse complement strand
CTAAGTGACTGGAGTTCAGACGTGTGCTCTTCCGATCTAATTAGAGTGCTTAAAGCAGGCTATCCTCGCCTGAATACTGCGTGCATGGAATAATGGAATAGGACCTCGGTTCTATTTTGTTGGTTTTCGGAACCCCGAGGTAATGATTAATAGGGACAGATGGGGGCATTCGTATTGCGACGTTAGAGGTGAAATTCTTGGATCGTCGCAAGACGGACAGAAGCGAAAGCATTTGCCAAAAATGTTTTCATTAATCAAGAACGAAAGTTAGAGGTTCGAAGGCGATCAGATACCGCCCTAGTTCTAACCATAAACGATGCCAGCTAGCGATCCGCCGAAGTTCCTCCGATGACTCGGCGGGCAGCTTCCGGGAAACCAAAGCTTTTGGGTTCCGGGGGAAGTAAGATCGGAAGAGCACACGTCTG
>NW_012067615.1:0-473 GCF_000956235.1 Wasmannia auropunctata | reverse complement strand
GATGCCTAAGTGACTGGAGTTCAGACGTGTGCTCTTCCGATCTATGTGTTATACACCGAACGTGCATGTACACTCCGAGGAGTATACGCACAACGTCGGGTTTTGTTAAAAAAAGATCATGTATATTTTTGTTCTCATTCTCCCTATGATAGCGGCGCGTAGCCGCTCAGCCCTGACGCTAGATCGACGATGCGATACTCAGACGTCGAGGAACGTGCGTACTCAAAGTACGTAGAAAAATTTCGCTAAGGCGTACAAGTAAAGCGGGAAGAGAAATCCGCCAGGGATCTCGCACTTCCGTCGCACTCGTATACGTGGAGTTGATGTTCAGTAAGCGCCACGATTCATCCGATCACGTTCGTCTGAGAACGAGGGAAGATCGCGGGACCAACACTATGTGCGCGCCACATAAGAGCCATTCGGTCTCTCGACACCGACTCGTGGCAAACTGAGTCGACAAGGCACACAGGGGA
>NW_012067614.1:0-514 GCF_000956235.1 Wasmannia auropunctata | reverse complement strand
ATGTAATTTTAATTTTATTATTAGTATTGGTAATATTTTTTATTTCATTGGATATAATAATATTTTATTTTATGTTTGAGGTTAGTTTAATTCCTACTTTTTTTTTAATTGTTTATTGAGGAGTTAATCCTGAACGATTTAGGGCTTCTTCTTATTTGATGGTATATATATTATTAATTTCTTTCCCTTTATTAGTTTATATCTTTAATATTTATATTTATAGGGGAAGGTTAAAGTTTTCTATTTTAGTGTTGTGTATGGATCAATATGAGGTTAGAGTTTGGGGATTTATAATAATTTATTTAGCCTTTTATATTAAAATACCAATATATATATTTCATGTTTGGTTGCCTAAGGCTCATGTTGAGGCGCCTGTTGATGGGTCTATAATTTTAGCAGGGGTTTTATTGAAGATGGGGGGGTATGGATTAATTCGTTTTATAGAAATTTTAATTAATATAAGAATTAAGTTTAATTTTTTAATTATAAGGGTAAGAATTGTAGGGAGACTGAT
>NW_012067613.1:0-303 GCF_000956235.1 Wasmannia auropunctata | reverse complement strand
ATCAACATTAAGTCAGCTGGGGTTGATGATGATAGTGTTAAGAATGGGATTAAAATTTTTTGCATTTTTTCATTTGTTAACTCATGCAATTTTTAAATAAATATTATTTATATGTAGAGGAATTATTATTCATTCAATGATAAATAATCAAGGCATTCGGGTACTTGGGGGGTTGAATGAGTTTATTCCTTATACAATAATAAGATTTTTTATTGCAAATTTAGCGCTGTGTGGGTTTCCCTTTATAGCTGGATTTTATTCAAAAGATTTAATTATAGAAATAATTTATTGTAGTAAAGTAAG
>NW_012067612.1:0-431 GCF_000956235.1 Wasmannia auropunctata | reverse complement strand
TATAATTAAAAGACCAATAAATATTTTTCGTCGAGAAAGTATTAAAATTTATTTTCTTGAACGTTTAAACATGTTTGTGGATCATGACAAAATCATAATTTTATATTATTTTATTGCGTAAAAAATGCAAAATTAAAACTTTTTTTAATTCGAAATAAAATAGAAGTAAAAGCTTCCCCACAATCAAACTAATTTTAAAAATTATTATATTACGATAAAATTATTATATATTATATTATACAATGTTTAAACATGTTTAAACGTTTAAGAAAATAAATTTTGATACTTTCTCGACGAAAAATATTGGTCTTTTAATTATAAAGAATTAATTATAAACCAAAAATTTCAAATTTCTAAAAAAAAATTATAAAAATACCAAGGTAAGTTATTTATTACATTAAGAATAAATTAAAAATTGTAGGTCATGACAA
>NW_012067611.1:0-409 GCF_000956235.1 Wasmannia auropunctata | reverse complement strand
TTTATAATAATTTTTTCGCTTTTGAGAACGGTTTTTAATAATATTCTCTTGGTATAATATACGTTGTCTTAAACATATTTTATCTTTTTAATCTTTTTAATCGACTCTGCATTTGTCTATAATTAATTTGATTTTTATATCGCATGCGTTCATATGTTTGCTTTAATTTAGAATTTGAGGCATAACATAAACGTCTTTTAAGATTATATTCATTTTTTTTCCTAATCCAATATAATTGTTTTTTGTTTAGACTGATGGGAAGGATTTTTTTATTTTGAGAAGTGTTGTAAGTCTCGCTTCGACGTACTTACAACGTCACACTTAGAAATAAGCAGGTCACTGTTGCAATCTAATATTGCAACGATGACCCATAATAATTGAGGATGCCGACGCAGGACTTCGGCAGCCT
>NW_012067609.1:0-610 GCF_000956235.1 Wasmannia auropunctata | reverse complement strand
GATTAATTTTTCAATACAATGTCAATGCCTTGATATTTTGTAATCCGTGGTAGTACATTTCCATGTGCATAGTGCATATTTCAAATTGAATGTGATCTGTTTGAAATTTTCATGAAAATTATCATCAGAGAAGTAGAGTCCTAGATTATCAGAGAAGCGCGACCAGTGTTACGAGTCCTGATTGGACTTGCAAATGGCCAATCATAAGATTGATTTATCGCTATTATAAATGGCTACCGAATAAATCAATCTTATGATTAGTCATTCGACGCCATTTTTAATATTTTCTAGTACTTTTGCGATACTGCCATAAGCCGGTCGCGCTTCTCTGATAATCTAGGACTCTACAGAGAAGTAATGAATTAAGTATTAAAAACTTGCGTAGTACTATGTTTATTATAACAAACTATGTTTATTATAAATAAATAATCGAAAAATATACTTGAAAGAAAAAATATAATATAATACAAAGATCTATAACAAAAATTCATTATTAATTATGTAATATCAAATAATTTTTAAATAAATTATTTCAACAAGACTTAATATTTTTGTTGTCTATTATATCCTAAGTTTTTCAATCTGTTTTAAATAAAACGAATAAACAAAA
>NW_012067608.1:0-488 GCF_000956235.1 Wasmannia auropunctata | reverse complement strand
CTAAGTGACTGGAGTTCAGACGTGTGCTCTTCCGATCTGTTCACAAGTTGACGCGCAATTAGCTGCGTTCTTCATCGACCCACGAGCCAAGTGATCCACCGTTCAGGGTAATCGTTCATCTTGCGTGCTTTCGCAACGCTGTCAAACATGTTTCGGTATTTGCTTCACTCCTCTCTCTCGTGGCCATCTCTCGCCGGGGCTTCACCATCTCTCTCTCCTCGTCTTCCACTCGGCCACTCTCTCGGCGCGCGGGCAGCGCGCGAGGAGGCACGGAGAGTCGACGGGGGAGAGTGGGATCCTCCGGGATCAACGCCACTCGCGAGGGAATGGGGGCCCTTCGATCAGCCTGGCCGCGCGTCCGAGCACGCGCGGACCGCCGCCCCGTTTGCAGGGGGCTACGGCACAACGTGAGACGACATCGTCGCGCGAGCGGAGCGTCTCTCGTCTCCAACCGGCGCGCGATCGCGCGGGGGAATGAGACGAGAGCA
>NW_012067607.1:0-503 GCF_000956235.1 Wasmannia auropunctata | reverse complement strand
AGTGACTGGAGTTCAGACGTGTGCTCTTCCGATCTGGAATAGGAACCGGATTCCCTTTCGCCCGACGGGCGTGTGTCGTTCGCTCTATCTCTCTCTTACTTTTTACAGTAATCGATCATTTTGGCTAGGACAACACTAGAGTATAGTACGCCGTCATTGACATAGGATTTCTCCTAGGGCTTAGGATCGACTGACTCGTGTGCAACGGCTGTTCACACGAAACCCTTCTCCACGTCAGTCCTCCAGGGCCTCGCTGGAGTATTTGCTACTACCACCAAGATCTGCACCGACGGCGGCTCCAGGCAGGCTCGCGCCCAGACCCTTCTGCGCACACCGCCGCGACCCTCCTACTCGTCAGGGCTTCGTGGCGGCGCGTACGGCGCGCGTGAACGCCCCGCACGGCCGCCCCACTTACCGCTGACGGCAGAGTATAGGCTCGACGCTTCAGCGCCATCCATTTTCAGGGCTAGTTGCTTCGGCAGGTGAGTTGTTACACACTCCTA
>NW_012067606.1:0-403 GCF_000956235.1 Wasmannia auropunctata | reverse complement strand
TATATATAAAGAATATTAATGATTAATAAAGGCTGTTAATTATGTATACTAATGATATATACATATTATATATGTATATATAAAGAATATTAATGATTGATAAAGGCTGTTAATTATGTATACTAATGATATATACATATTATATATGTATATATAAAGAATATTAATGATTAATAAAGGCTGTTAATTATGTATACTAATGATATATACATATTATATATGTATATATAAAGAATATTAATGATTAATAAAGGCTGTTAATTATGTATACTAATGATATATACATATTATATATGTATATAAACTTAACTATTTAATATAAAATTTTTCTTTTCAATAATTAAGTCTTCTCATGATTTCTCTTTCTCTCTCTCAATTTACTATGATTTTAATTTTTTTACTT
>NW_012067605.1:0-454 GCF_000956235.1 Wasmannia auropunctata | reverse complement strand
ACTGGAGTTCAGACGTGTGCTCTTCCGATCTCCATAAGGTACGCCTATTTAGCAGGCTAGAGTCTCGTTCGTTATCGGAATTAACCAGACAAATCGCTCCACCAACTAAGAACGGCCATGCACCACCACCCACCGAATCAAGAAAGAGCTATCAATCTGTCAATCCTTCCGGTGTCTGGGCCTGGTGAGGTTTCCCGTGTTGAGTCAAATTAAGCCGCAGGCTCCACTCCTGGTGGTGCCCTTCCGTCAATTCCTTTAAGTTTCAGCTTTGCAACCATACTTCCCCCGGAACCCAAAAGCTTTGGTTTCCCGGAAGCTGCCCGCCGAGTCATCGGAGGAACTTCGGCGGATCGCTAGCTGGCATCGTTTATGGTTAGAACTAGGGCGGTATCTGATCGCCTTCGAACCTCTAACTTTCGTTCTTGAACTGAGTCGACAAGGCACACAGGGGATA
>NW_012067604.1:0-462 GCF_000956235.1 Wasmannia auropunctata | reverse complement strand
GGAGTTCAGACGTGTGCTCTTCCGATCTGTGGCCGAGTGGAAGACGAGGAGAGAGAGATGGTGAAGCCCCGGCGAGAGATGGCCACGAGAGAGAGGAGTGAAGCAAATACCGAAACATGTTTGACAGCGTTGCGAAAGCACGCAAGATGAACGATTACCCTGAACGGTGGATCACTTGGCTCGTGGGTCGATGAAGAACGCAGCTAATTGCGCGTCAACTTGTGAACTGCAGGACACATGAACATCGACATTTCGAACGCACATTGCGGTCCACGGATACAATTCCCGGACCACGCCTGGCTGAGGGTCGTTTTAGTACCAACAGACTGCTTGCGCCCACTCTCGTCGTCGCGCACCCGCCTTAACACTTTGGTGGTGCGCGCGACGATATAGAGAGAGGAGCGTACGAGCGATCGTTGGACGTTCGCCGAGCTGAGCGAGACGCGCTCCCTCCCATCTTTA
>NW_012067603.1:0-469 GCF_000956235.1 Wasmannia auropunctata | reverse complement strand
TATCCCCTGTGTGCCTTGTCGACTCAGTACATTATACGAAGTTATACGATTCCTGAGTCAAAAGGATTAAGTTCCTTAATCAAAACAGGACCAACGATCGCGCTGGCTTGAGATCGAGTAACATCGTCCCTTCAGGACGTTGACTCGTCTGTCAAGCCCGGTTAAAGCGCTTTCGACTCGCACATATGCCACCGCGCCTATTTGCGAGACAGGCTATCTGCTTACGTCCTTCCGTATTCCCCTTCTTCTCGGATCCAGCCTCGTTTCTAAACGGGACTCTCTTTGATTTTTCCTTTCTTTAAAGATAAATCATTTCCCGGGGATTGGACGTAACAAATCAGTGCACCGTGATATCATGTATTAATAACATCGTGTACTATAGTAACATCAGTATTATTGTATCAAAGTATCAATCATTATACAATCGATTTTGTAAGTATATTTTTTAAATATTTTAAAAATTTATATT
>NW_012067601.1:0-446 GCF_000956235.1 Wasmannia auropunctata | reverse complement strand
AAGCAATCGAATGTGAATGGTAAGTATATTCCAATTACGTTTAGTCGCTCAGCAAGCAGGCGGCTATTGTCGGCTGGAACACGTGTATTGAGTTTCGGAACACGGTCTACGTTTTGCAATAAATGCAGCACATGCGTGTATGTATGTACGTGTCCTAAGTCTTTCGCGCCAAAAATAATGCGTACCGTTTGGCGCCATTTTACTTGATCTTAATGCTCTTGTGTTTCAGTGTTCTTGTCGTGAAGATTTCTTTTCGCTTTTGTTGTAATCATCGTGCCTGTGTACTATTTTTTAAGTGTACTGCCTCGTGGAGAAAAAATAAAAAATAAAAAACAATACAAGATTTTAAGAACTGACATTTTTTATCCGAATGTGATATATTCGACTGGTGTCCATCTCTTTACAATCGACGTAAGTATGCGACAATAGATCGGAAGAGCACACGT
>NW_012067600.1:11564-14271 GCF_000956235.1 Wasmannia auropunctata | reverse complement strand
TTCATCCCTTTAAACCGTTTTTTAGAACCAACTGATAACTTTTAAATTCATTTATTTATGTGATCTCAAAGTGTACCAAGTTTCATTAAAATCAGAATTTGACACTTTGCGAGGTTCCCTTGTAAAACAAAAAGTGTACCAAAAATCATTTTGTTCGTCGACAAAAAAATTACGGATATATTCAACAAATAACCATAGTCAAAGGAGCATAAAATATAAGCTTTAAGAAACATTTAAAGATAAAAGATTAACCCGTAGCGATGCTGGAAGGTCGGAAAAATTTGCACAAGGTCGATAAAGCAGATTCTTCAGTGTCAGTGGTTTCTCTAAATGAACTTCTTACAATATCTTCTGGTCTCATTCAAATACGTGTCCTTATCTAACTAATTAAAGAGCCATCTTGGAAAATCCGGCACTTACTGCCAGACGCAATTTTTGCTGTCTTTACCTTAACTGAGGGTACGAATTACAAATTGCATTCTAATGGATAATTGTTTTTCTACGCTTCCAATCGTAGCTCAAAAGGTCTTGTATTATTCGTGCAAGTATCTTGTATTATTCGTAATTCCGATGCGTGCCAGCTACTTATTTTATACATATGAGCTACAGAACTTTTGTACCAATGAAATGTTTACATTAGGTGACAGGTTATGATAGCTGTACGACCCGAAAAAAGGTAATTTTTTAATATTTTTTCATTTTTATTACAAATTTATACCTAACGCGCTTATTTACATTTTATGTCTATTTCTGTTGAAATTAGGATAATTCGGTGTCGTTATCTAGTTTATGGTCTAGGATTATCTTCCTATATTAATAAGAATGCACAGCACGTGCAGGCTCTGTAGTTGGCGCTGTTTCGCCACTTTTATATATCTTCGCGCTCTCTTGTACGTTTCGCGCGTAAGAACTCTCTGGAAGACTCAAGAGTAGCCTCGTGTACAGAAGTCTAACGATACGTTAAATGTAATATTCAGTAAACTGTGTTAAGTGTCTTTCTATCCCGTATCAACGACTTGACCGGTTCTAGCCGACGCTTAGAGCACTGCGTAATCTACTATTAAGGAATTCTAACAATTTCAGTCCTGTAAAAGCGTTTTCGAATCCATTCAGTCGTTTCGGAGTTATCCATTAGAATGCAAATGTCGGTATTCCAGCATCGTCTTAATGTCAATTCGATTGAAAAACTGCCAACTCATAGAAGAATACGTTAATAAAATCACGAAGCGCATCAATTAAAGGAAGTAGACTTCCACATAAAAGAAGAAATAATAAGAGCACTATTTGCTATCAGAACTTCCAAATCAATACAAGCTGATAATTATGACTATTGAAAACCCTGGCATGATGATTATTACTGACACGAAAAGTGAAGCTCCTCCAAGAAGTGATCAACCCGAGTTTAAATGAAGAAAACGATCAAGATACCTTCCTAACAAAGACAGATAAAAGACAAGGAAAATCTGACACTAACAAAGCTATAAAATGTAAAGTATGTAAAAAGTTAGAACATCCCATAAATAAGTACTGGTCCATGGACAAAAAAAGGCCAAAAGCAAAAAGGATCCAGAAGACAAAGCCTCTACGTCTAACAATAGTTCAGTCGGTGGAGCAGTAAAAGTGGACAGTTTTGGTTGTGACGTGAAGTAGATCATTTTTTTGCAGAAATCACTTCCTCATATCACATGAAATGAGAATAGCGATATGCGTACGCATGAAACTCTATCAAAGTGTTTTTACATAAAAATTATTTTATTAAAATTTAATTTTTTCATCTTGACGCCATTTACTGATATTAAATCTTTTATACAAGTAATAGTAATTGAATAATAAGACACCGTACATAATTTTTATTTAAGTTGACGCCATCGAGTCTTTTATACATGTAATAGTAATATAAATATCATTAAAATAAAATTAATTAACATCAAAGTACAAAGAATGATACCATTTATCTTTTAAAAAAATTATATTATTTTGGATACAAGTTTTTTTCAATCAGCGCGGTTACACTTGACACCCTTCTTTTTACTTTTTTAAGTTTTAACTACATGTATCTTGTAGAGAATTTCATAACAAACAAAAAAGGTCCTATACATTTTTGTCCTTAGAACGTTAATAACGTATAATTATTTCGAGAAATATCAAGAAAAATAGGGGCCATTTTCGTCGTTTTCGGTACATTTACCCCTCCCATAAATTTTCCATGGGGTTTCACGCGTACGCATATCAATATTCTCATTTCGTGTGATGTGAGGTTGTGATTTCTGCAAAAAAATAATCTACTTCACGTTACATCCATTCCAATGTCTCTATCGACTGGACTACAAAGCCTTTCTCGCAACGTTTACTTTGACTAAAACAGATGAAAATACATAGTACATCGATTCATGTGCATCATCGCATATGACCTACCATCTAGAAAATATGCAAAACACTACAAAATTTGACTCATAAGTGACAACTGCAAGTCAAGAAGCGTTAGCAGTGGAAAGTCAGAGAGACGTAACCTTAAACGTCAATGTTGGTGAACGATGTCAGAAGGTAATTGCTAGTGAAGTCCTGTGTTATCTAAGTGTTTTTAAGGCGATGCCGGAATACCGACATTTGCAGTTGGAATGATAACTTCAAAAATACTGAACGGAATTAAAATCGCTTTTACAGGATTGAAATAAACAAAATGTAATGGGGCGAGCTATTTTTTTGT
>NW_012067600.1:0-531 GCF_000956235.1 Wasmannia auropunctata | reverse complement strand
TAATATATCTTATAATGCGAACAATGCAAAATATTACAGCAAATAGAACAAATGAAACGAAACACGTGGATCGCACAGTGCGTAGTTTAGTCTGCCTGTGATATTCTATGTCTGTCTTCGTTATTTACGATATGTTAAACAAGGTTAGATATTGTATACATATATATATGACCGGACCTAATGTTGTCAGCGCCATCTGTTGGATCGCGGACATTAAGTAACCGCAAATATATAGCATATACGACAGAGTGTCAGGGGGCTGCCTTCTAGCAATATACATATCACTAAAGTAAAGTTAGTTAACATTAAAGAAGGATACCATTTAGGTTTTATCTTTCAAAATATTATATTTAATTTGGATAGAGTTTTTTTTCAAGCAGTATATATCAGGAGACGCGGTAGCGTCTCCCGCCAAGTATATTTTTTCGCTACATGACGGTCAGGAAATATTTTTGTACTTACAGAGACGCTACAGTGCATCCTTTACCGGACGGATAACGTTTCTGTAGGAATAAGATCGGAAGAGCACAC
>NW_012067599.1:0-498 GCF_000956235.1 Wasmannia auropunctata | reverse complement strand
TGCCTAAGTGACTGGAGTTCAGACGTGTGCTCTTCCGATCTGATGTTTAGACTAATCGAGCATTGTGTCTGGGCTTATCCTGGACTGAGTACATTAAACCAACATCCAGCTGGAGCAGGGGTAAGGCCAATGTTATGGCGACCTTATCTTGAGCTCATCCTGCTAGACGTAGGAGGCCCGGTTATCACACGCCACCGGTAGTGCCTCAATTGCGTTTATACTGCAAGCTGCCCCGAAGACGGCGAGTCTGAGAGTATGCATGTATACTCGAATCTTGCCCTCTGAGGGATACATGCCCTTGCAATGAAGGTGGATCAGGTGTCCTGGCTTTACGAAGTCCAGTGCGCCGGGCTGGTCAATGTTGTTTGGAGCCATAACTCCTAGCGGCCGTCCTTGGCGGTTGCGTTGTCCTAATGCTCGAGGACGTCTGGGCAGTCGCGTTTGTGAAGGTGCCGGAAAGTCATAAGATCGGAAGAGCACACGTCTGAACTCCAGTCA
>NW_012067597.1:0-512 GCF_000956235.1 Wasmannia auropunctata | reverse complement strand
TATCCCCTGTGTGCCTTGTCGACTCAGTTATATGATTTTTTTATAGCAAAGAAATATTTCTAAAAATACAATTTCTTCTTTCGAAGACTCGAGCACACGTATATAATATTTTTAAAGCAAACAAATATTTCAAAAAAATGCAATCTCTCACTTCGAACACTCGAGGATATGCATATAATTATAAAAGTAATAAAAATGATTAAAAAATATTATTTCTTACTTCGAAGACCCGAGGACATGTATATAATTTTTATAAAGCATAGAAATGTTTCTAAAAATGCAATTTCTCACTTCGAATAGTCGAGGATATGTATATAATGCTTCTAAAGCAAAGAAATTTTTCTCTAAAAATGCAATCTTTCACTCCGAGGGATTGAGGATGTGCATATTATTTTTTGAAAAGCAATAAAAATTTTTGTAAATATAATCTGTTACTTCGAACACTCGAGGACATGTATATAATGTTTTAAAAGCTAAGGAAAGATCGGAAGAGCACACGTCTGAACTCCAGC
>NW_012067596.1:0-359 GCF_000956235.1 Wasmannia auropunctata | reverse complement strand
TTGCAATTTCTTGTTTTTATTTTTTACGTATACATTGAAAATAATACAACATGGATTTTATTTGTTTAATTTTATATAATATTTTTTTTTGAGATATATTTTTTTTAGTTTTTAATTCAATTACAATAAATATACTTAAAATAATATTTTGATTTCACTTTTTTTTGGTAATACTATATTTTTAATTTATTAAATTAAATTTTTAAAATCATGTATACGTTAATGCAACTTGAATTTTGATTGTTTAATTTGATACAATAGTTATTTTCGGGGTATATTAATAACAAAATAATGTTGCGTGATTGTTATATATTGAAGATAATGCCACTTAGGTTTTTTTATAATTTAACAACAGTTTT
>NW_012067595.1:0-437 GCF_000956235.1 Wasmannia auropunctata | reverse complement strand
ACGAGATGCCTAAGTGACTGGAGTTCAGACGTGTGCTCTTCCGATCTGCATACAATTCGGGCCCTCGTAAGAGTGTTCGTCGGGGTAACCCAAAATGACCTGGAGACGCCGTCGGGAGATCCGGGAAGAGTTTTCTTTTCTGTATAAGCGTTCGAGTTCCCTGGAAACCTCTAGCAGGGAGATAGGGTTTGGAACGCGAAGAGCACCGCAGTTGCGGCGGTGTCCGGATCTTCCCCTCGGACCTTGAAAATCCAGGAGAGGGCCACGTGGAGGTGTCGCGCCGGTTCGTACCCATATCCGCAGCAGGTCTCCAAGGTAAAGAGCCTCTAGTCGATAGACTAATGTAGGTAAGGGAAGTCGGCAAATTGGATCCGTAACTTCGGAATAAGGATTGGCTCTGAGGAGCAGATCGGAAGAGCACACGTCTGAACTCCAGT
>NW_012067594.1:0-302 GCF_000956235.1 Wasmannia auropunctata | reverse complement strand
TGACTGGAGTTCAGACGTGTGCTCTTCCGATCTTTTATCAATAATTTCATCCTACTCACATGAGCCGGAAGACAACTCATCGAATACCCTTTTATAACCATCAGCCAAATATTATCCCTAAATTATTTTTTATTTTTCATTTTTATCATACCCACAATTAAAATATGAAATTTTTTAATTAATTAATACATAAATATATAATTTACTCAAATTATTTTATTTAATATTACCCCCACTAACCTACAAATCTACTTTTATAATTTAAATCCATTCAAACTTAACTTCCTAATACATGCCAAAAA
>NW_012067593.1:0-365 GCF_000956235.1 Wasmannia auropunctata | reverse complement strand
TCAGTTATTATTGGGATACATTTTGATTACTGCGCTCATCATCTTTGTCGCGTTGGTATTATTATTATTATTATTATTATAAAAGCGATAGGAACAAAACAATCATATACATTCGCGCACGCGCGATATAGAGAAAGAGAGAGATGCGATTCGTGCGGCAGTGGCGACGAATAGGAGTGTCGAATCTTGATCGTAAAACGAGAGTAACGTCGAATGAAGAAGGCAGATGGACACGTAGATACGGCCCTCTTTTACCAGATTCGATACGTTATCTGTGGCCCCTCGAATTGCGGTAAAACAAATGTGTTGATAAGTCTCCTCGAGAATCCGCATGGCCTACGTTTCGAAAACATTTACGTGTATTC
>NW_012067592.1:0-419 GCF_000956235.1 Wasmannia auropunctata | reverse complement strand
TTTTTGAACCTTACGCCACCTATAGATCATTGAGTCATCAATATCGACATCAAAAACGTTTTGCTACCAAGCATCGTACCTTCCACGTCAAAATATACGCCATATACGTAATCCATATCCTTATGATGATTAAAAAAACCGCTTAGGTATTTTTTACCCAATGGACCTAATTTACTATATAACGCCTCGCGACCCTGTCGCGTCTGTAGAGTCTCTTTAACAAATGTTTCTAATGGATTCATTGTTTCAAAAACCTCATCTTCTTCTTCTTCTTCTTCCTCTTCTTCTTCTGCTCGTATTCCTTTTTATTATCTTCTTTCTGCGAGATAAACGGTTGCGTAGTTTTCGTTATGTTGGTTGGCGTAGAAGAGAAAATTGGAGGCACGTTATATATTGTATCGCGTATTCTTGGTGAGTCC
>NW_012067590.1:0-537 GCF_000956235.1 Wasmannia auropunctata | reverse complement strand
TCAGACGTGTGCTCTTCCGATCTATTTTCAAGTGTTAACGTTACAAGTTTGCAATAAAATTGTATGAAACAAGACAAACAGTAGCTTTTTGTAGTTATTCATTAAAATTTTCTTCAGAGTTGCATGAAACTTGTATCATGTACGTGAAGAAACAAAGAAACAACATATATATTTAAATTTTTATTGACAATTCGAATCGTAAAAAGCTTAAAAATTTCGTTTTCTTGTAATATTATACGCGATGTTACAACTGTTCAAAAATATTTATCTCCAAGTGATAAAAATTTTCTCCCAACTTCTATGGAAACTTATAGTATTTTATGAAAATTTAAGAACGTAAATTTATATAGATTTTCACGGATTCATTAATCATTCATTAGAATACTGAAGAATATTGTTGTTTTTCATAGAAATTTGTAATATTCTATGCAAAAGTAAAAATATGAAACAAAAAATTACAAATTTTAATTATAGCCATAAATGCAATAGATTTTA
Source organism: Wasmannia auropunctata (assembly GCF_000956235.1). Classification (NCBI taxonomy): domain Eukaryota; kingdom Metazoa; phylum Arthropoda; class Insecta; order Hymenoptera; family Formicidae; genus Wasmannia; species Wasmannia auropunctata. The sequence continues at coordinate 42 of NW_012067590.1, read as the reverse complement.
AAGTTGTAAAAACAAAAGATCGGAAGAGCACACGTCTGAACT
>NW_012067588.1:0-317 GCF_000956235.1 Wasmannia auropunctata | reverse complement strand
ATACAACGTCTCACTTCGAGGATATGTATATGATTTTTTTATAGCAAAGCAATATTTCTAAAAATACAATTTCTTCTTTCGAAGACTCGAGCACACGTATATAATATTTTTAAAGCAAAGAAATATTTCAAAAAATGCAATCTCTCACTTCGAACACTCGAGGATATGCATATAATTATAAAAGTAATATAAATGATTAAAAATATTATTTCTTACTTCGAAGACCCGAGGACATGTATATAATTTTTATAAAGCATAGTAATGTTTCTAAAAATGCAATTTCTCACTTCGAATAGTCGAGGATATGTATATAATGC
>NW_012067587.1:0-337 GCF_000956235.1 Wasmannia auropunctata | reverse complement strand
TCTTCGTACATGTATATGGCACTACTACTACACTGCGATGTGTGCGAGACACGTTCATCTTTGATGCGGATCAAATTTCTACCTGGTCGCGAACGAATAAGATTTCTATACAGTTGGGAACGATAAAATAGGTTCAATAGATGGTTCGACAGGCTGTTTTTTGGACAGACAGGCAGTTCAACAGACAGTTCGACAGGCGGTTCTTTGGACAGACAGGCAGTTCAACAGACAGTTCGACAGGCGGTTTTTTGGACAGACAGGCAGTTCAACAGACAGACAGTTCGACAGGCGGTTCGATTGAACAGACAGACAGATTGACAGATCAGTAGTATCGGTT
>NW_012067586.1:0-322 GCF_000956235.1 Wasmannia auropunctata | reverse complement strand
ACTAATATCCCGTCGCGGTGCTCTTTACTGAGTGTCGAGTCGGGCCGGTACGTTTACTTTGAACAAATTAGAGTGCTTAAAGCAGGCTATCCTCGCCTGAATACTGCGTGCATGGAATAATGGAATAGGACCTCGGCTCTATTTTGTTGGTTTTCGGAACCCCGAGGTAATGAGTAATAGGGACAGATGGGGGCATTCGTATTGCGACGTTAGAGGTGAAATTCTTGGATCGTCGCAAGACGGACAGAAGCGAAAGCATTTGCCAAAAATGTTTTCATTAATCAAGAACGAAAGTTAGAGGTTCGAAGGCGATCAGATACCG
>NW_012067585.1:0-332 GCF_000956235.1 Wasmannia auropunctata | reverse complement strand
TCTCTACTTTCCAAATCGGTACTTTGAAAACGATCCTACTGATTTTTCATGGAATTACACGGATAGAAAAGAAGACCCGACGAATCTCAAAATTTTTTTACGAACTTTGACAAGTTCCATAGCGCGAATTAAAAATCGCATGCAAATGCAATTTACAGCTTTCGAAAGAGTGAATCTTTATCTTTAATTTGCTTTTTTGTTGAGCGTTGTACGATTTTTTTTTACCGAGTTATTCAACATTAAAGCAAAAGTGGTCCTTTTTGCTTCAATTTGGAAAGTAGAGATTTCAAGCTGTAAAATGCTTTTTTGATCATCTAGATCGGAAGAGCACA
>NW_012067584.1:0-628 GCF_000956235.1 Wasmannia auropunctata | reverse complement strand
TATTTTATTTTTTTTTGCAATGTTTCTAGCCTCAAAAAATCTTCGAAATTTTTTTACAAATGTATCTTGTCTACATCTACAACATATATTTTTTAATTAAAATTGATTCAGCCGTTTGAAAGATATAAATTTTTTTTGAAATTTTGATTTTTATTTCTCACACCCCAACGGTTAAATATTAAGGGCTAATGTTTGGTAAAATTGTAACTGATATTAATAGCAACTAAACTGTAAAAAAATGGTCATGATCGGCGCGGGGGCAGATCGCCCCTCCTTATCCGGCTACGGCCTTTATAAAGTCTTTCTGTACTAATGCTACAATTATAAAATGTTAGACAAAATAGATACAGAAATTTATGAATTTTAAATATTTATAAACTTTTATTGTAGTATTTTGATTTTATCTAATATAAGACATACAACAAAAAATCTATAGTTAAAACATTAAAATGTACAAAACATGTTATAACATCTTTTTAAGCATCCAAGCAAACTAACCTCAAATTTAGGAAGCCTAAATTAAACTATATTTCGTAACAAAATACCCAATAAAATATTTCACACAAGTAACATAAATCATACTTACAGGTCTCTCATCATCTCCCATAAAGATCGGAAGAGCACACGT
>NW_012067583.1:0-316 GCF_000956235.1 Wasmannia auropunctata | reverse complement strand
CTACAGGCGAAAGGACGAGAGATAGAGGCATGGCGAAGAGGACCTTTCTTGTTCCTCGCGTCGAGCTGCATAAGAAGGGGTAGGTCCGGGAATTGTTAGAATTTTTTTTTTATTTTTATTTTCTATACGTCAACATTTGGTTAGGGTTAAGGGGCTAGTTAGCAGATATTTGAAATTGAATTGGGAGTTTTTATCGACAGAGGACGACCCCCTCTATCACCTCCCACAAGTCAAAGTGCCGTAGCTATCTCAGTTCGCCCTGGGGACTTTTTTGAAAATTTTGAAAATTGAAAAATTTCGTATTTTGAAAAATCCA
>NW_012067582.1:0-315 GCF_000956235.1 Wasmannia auropunctata | reverse complement strand
TTATTTAACATTTTTTAAATATTTATTTAACGTTAATTTTACATTTGAAATAATGATTTGTGTATACATTTTTTAAATGTTTATTTAACATTTTTTAAATATTTATTTAACGTTAATTTTACATTTGAAATAATGATTTGAGTATATATTTTTTAAACGTTTATTTTACATTTTTTAAATATTTATTTAACGTTAATTTTATATTTGAGAAAATGATTTGAGTAAACATTTGTATAATGTTTATTTAATATTTTTTAAATATTTATTTAACGTTAATTTTACATTTGAAAAGATCGGAAGAGCACACGTCTGAAC
>NW_012067581.1:0-385 GCF_000956235.1 Wasmannia auropunctata | reverse complement strand
GTGACTGGAGTTCAGACGTGTGCTCTTCCGATCTTAGTATAACAATTCATTTTCAAGATAACGAGATTCTCTTTGTAATTAGCGCAATTTAAAACTTTAATACCTCCTTTGAAAATAAATGTAACTTGAGGGATTATAACTTGGGATCACTTATTAAGAACAATCCATATCAAATTCAATATTAAATTTTGTATACAAATGATATACATACATATGTGACTTAAGTAGGATAACGTAACGTAACTTTTATGGGATTATAACTTGGCGCCATTTATTGATATCAAATCTTTCATATAAGTAATATACTTATAATTTCAGTAAGGTAATGCAATTTTTATGGAATTCTAACTTGGCATCACATATTGATATCAAATCTTTCATACAA
>NW_012067580.1:0-322 GCF_000956235.1 Wasmannia auropunctata | reverse complement strand
TGCCTAAGTGACTGGAGTTCAGACGTGTGCTCTTCCGATCTACAGCGTTGCGAAAGCACGCAAGATGAACGATTACCCTGAACGGTGGATCACTTGGCTCGTGGGTCGATGAAGAACGCAGCTAATTGCGCGTCAACTTGTGAACTGCAGGACACATGAACATCGACATTTCGAACGCACATTGCGGTCCACGGATACAATTCCCGGACCACGCCTGGCTGAGGGTCGTTTTAGTACCAACAGACTGCTTGCGCCCACTCTCGTCGTCGCGCACCCGCCTTAACACTTTGGTGGACTGAGTCGACAAGGCACACAGGGGATA
>NW_012067579.1:0-361 GCF_000956235.1 Wasmannia auropunctata | reverse complement strand
TCAGACGTGTGCTCTGCCGATCTCGGCACGCTTCGGCAAGCGCGAGCGAACACCGGACGTTTCGTCGAACGAGTCGCCGAATACGTCGAACGATGTAACTCACCCTCCGTGCGAGAGTCGACGACTTCTCCGCTTCAATAGCGAGAAGAACGACCGACGTGCATCGCAACGATCACGGTCCGTGTTTCATAGACGTTCGAGAAGCCGTACGAGACACGAGTAACGTGTACGCACGACCGCATCGTACCGCTCGGCTAGCCGAGCGCATCGCACCTCTTATAGTACCCAACCGACCGGACAAGCGGTCGGCGACGCACGGTCTTATGCACGGCCGCTTATGGGCGCGGTCGACGATAGATCG
>NW_012067578.1:0-519 GCF_000956235.1 Wasmannia auropunctata | reverse complement strand
TTAACACAATGTATACAATAAATTAAATTGTAAGTCAAGTTTAAACTTTAAATGCAAATAGACATATATATATATATATATATATATATATACAGGGTGTCTCTTAATAGGTGTATCACCGCTTATCCCATTAACGTCCAGGCGGACACATTTTTTGAACAATTTTCAGTGGCTTAATTTTTATTTTAATGGCCTTGAAAAAATTCTAGCAACATCATTTCTGATGTAAAATTTCTTGCTCTTTCAGAATCTGCCATCAGAGTTTGTCATAAATAAAGTCCAAAAAAGTTATAGTCGATTTTTTGGAAAAAACCGTGATTTTCACTCAAATTTTTTTTAGCGATATTTCACATTGAAACAACATTAGGTATGGTCTTGAGGAGTCAAAATACAGCGTCCATGAACTCTAAACTTTAAATAGTGCACATACTCATTTCAAAATTCATGATGGCGGCATCGAAAATGGCGGCCGAAAGCTCGAAATGTTACGATATTGTGCAAATTTATTTTAAAAAAATG
>NW_012067577.1:0-606 GCF_000956235.1 Wasmannia auropunctata | reverse complement strand
TTATTTTTTTATGATTTTTTATTTTATAGATAGTAAATTTAAATTATTATCATTTTAACCTTTACGACAGAACGAGAAAGTTAGTAGTTATATTGATTCTGAAACATATTTTGAAGCAAGGACTTTAATGAATAATTATAATAAATTCTACTTAAGGAAAAGCTATTTAGAAGAAGAATTAAAAAGATTCTAATAATAATATAATATATAATTATATAATTACTATTTACAATTATTTAGTCGTGCTATCGGAATTAGAAAAAAAAAACAAATTAACCAAATAATACAAAAAACCAAATAATAAATATAAGATATAAAATATAATAAATGTTTATAATATATATCTAATAAAATATAATATCTATCTAATATCTATCTAATAAAATAGAATAAATATTTATTTTCTAATAAAATATATATCTAATAAAACATAACAAATATTTATAATATATACAGGGTGTAACTTAAATGACGACCACTAAGTATATAGCGCTATTCCTGTTAAAAAATGGAGTCAAAAAGTCTTAAGCCTATTTTTTCTATAATTCTTAATTATACAGTTATTCCCCTAGTTAAACTAATCCAATAGATCGGAAGAGCACACGT
>NW_012067576.1:0-339 GCF_000956235.1 Wasmannia auropunctata | reverse complement strand
CAACACACGTTTCTCGACATTTTCTGTCCACTAGGATAGTCCAAATTTAGTCGATTTTTCCAAATTGATGCTCCCTTTGGACTTAGAAAAAATTCTAAAAATTTTCAAAATTCGATCAATAATTCATAAGTTCAAAACGCGTTTCACGACATTCTCTGTTGATTGATATAGTCCAATTTTTGTCCATTTTTCCAAGTTGTTACACCTTTTGAACTTTGAAATATTTTAAAAATTTCCAAAATTCGGTCAAAAATTCATGGGTCCAAAACACGTTTCTCGACATTCTCTATCCACTGGTATAATCCAATTTTTATCAATTAATCCAAATATAAGCACCAA
>NW_012067575.1:0-393 GCF_000956235.1 Wasmannia auropunctata | reverse complement strand
ACTGGAGTTCAGACGTGTGCTCTTCCGATCTTGGCGCCAAGTTATAATCCCATAAAAATTACGTTACGTTATCCTACTTAAGTCACATATGTATGTATATCATTTGTATACAAAATTTAATATTGAATTTGATATGGACTGTTCTTAATAACTGATCCCAAGTTATAATCTCTCAAGTTACATTTATTTTCAAAGAAGATATAAGTTTTAAATTGCGCTAATTACAAAGAGAATCTCGTTATCTTGAAAATGAATTGTTATACTATTTTTTAAAAATAACATCGAATAGGGATAGTATATCTAATAAAACAATAAAACCCAAGTGAAACGTATATTTGAACCCATTCAAGACTCTTTTTATTGCTATTCAAGATCGGAAGAGCACACGTCTGA
>NW_012067574.1:0-322 GCF_000956235.1 Wasmannia auropunctata | reverse complement strand
GACTGGAGTTCAGACGTGTGCTCTTCCGATCTGTAGAAAAATTTCGCTAAGGCGTACAAGTAAAGCGGGAAGAGAAATCCGCCAGGGATCTCGCACTTCCGTCGCACTCGTATACGTGGAGTTGATGTTCAGTAAGCGCCACGATTCATCCGATCACGTTCGTCTGAGAACGAGGGAAGATCGCGGGACCAACACTATGTGCGCGCCACATAAGAGCCATTCGGTCTCTCGACACCGACTCGTGGCAATGCTGTGTTTGTATATAATATTATATTGGACGGCACGCTTCGGCAAGCGCGAGCAACACCGGACGTTTCGTCGA
>NW_012067573.1:0-322 GCF_000956235.1 Wasmannia auropunctata | reverse complement strand
AAGTGACTGGAGTTCAGACGTGTGCTCTTCCGATCTGCTCGCCGCTACTAAGGAAATCCTAGTTAGTTTCTTTTCCTCCGCTTAATAATATGCTTAAATTCAGCGGGTGATCTCGCCTGCTCTGAGGTCGTCAAAGTTTTGTATGCGAAACGCTCTCCCTGTCTCTCTTCGCGCGCGCGCGCGCGCGCGCGCGTCAGCGTCCGACGCGACGCGAGACGAACTTCGGCTCGCTCGTGTGGACGAGCGGAGCGAATCGTCGATCGGTCGCGGTCGCTACGACGACGGCGGCGGCGAACTGAGTCGACAAGGCACACAGGGGATA
>NW_012067572.1:0-338 GCF_000956235.1 Wasmannia auropunctata | reverse complement strand
CGCATGAAATGTACCTCTCATCGTTTTGTCACTTGAAGTTCGGACTTGCCCAACTTCAGCGTCAAAAAGCTGTGCTTCGGTATTTGAACGTCAAACGTGTTGAGTTCCGATAAAAAGTGAGATAAAAATGAGAAAATGTTTAAACGACGGTAGCGAATGGAACTAGATTTGTATAATGTATTTTTGCTATTAATTATTTAATTGATTGTGTATTCCCGTACGGAAAAAAACTATTAAAATGCCAATAGTAACTATTGGAATGCTAATAGTAACTATTGTACGCCAATAGTTATAAATACTCAATACTACTGCGATGATTACTTAACACTAGTAATAAG
>NW_012067571.1:0-377 GCF_000956235.1 Wasmannia auropunctata | reverse complement strand
TTTATATCATTTGATTTTTAAAATAAAAATCTTTTTTGAAAATTTTTTATATTATGTGATTTTTAAAATAAAAATTTTTTTTGATCAACCATCATCCGCCACCACCACCCACCCACCACCCACCACAACTACCCACCACCACAATTTTTTATATCATGTGATTTCTAAAGTAAAAAATTTTTTTCAACAATTTTTTATATCATTTGATTTTTTAAATAAAAATTTTTTTTTTACCCACCATCACCCACCATTACCACCCACCACCACCACCCATTTGTGATTTTTAAAATATAAATTTTTTTTGACCAACCATCACCTCCCATCACCACCTTCACCACCCACCACCACCCACCACCACCCACCACCACCACCCACCT
>NW_012067570.1:0-585 GCF_000956235.1 Wasmannia auropunctata | reverse complement strand
TGCTCTTCCGATCTTATTTTCTATAATAAATTGTAAATTTGTTTAATGTTTTTAGTTATTTTTATTTAATTACATTAAGAAAATTATTACTATGTCAATGTACTTCTTAGAAATAATAACAATAATTTAAATTTTCTATTACAGTATTTATTTCAAAAAAAAGAAAAGAAATGATTGAGAAAAAAGATAAGGAAAAGAAAATATGTACAACAAACAAGGAAAATATTAATGAGATAGAATCCTTGTGTTTCGTGTGCAATGGAAAATTTTGAAAGTCAAGAAGATTAAGTGTTTACAATGTGCAAATTGGATACATAAATCATGTGCAAATGAGCGATGTATTTGTTACACTTGTACTTAATATTTTTATTATTTGTTATTTTTAAAAATTATTCTTATTTTTTTAATTCATTTTTTATGTTTGTATACAGTGCCAAAAATAATTCTTTCATTGAGAAATTCGTGCATTCTTATGTTTTTCATACAATTATTTAATCAGTAAGATCAAAAATCTTAATTCTGTGATTCTGTTTTGTTTAAAATTTTTGCCTTTTATTTTATTGATTAAAAAATATTTTATTTTGC
>NW_012067569.1:0-309 GCF_000956235.1 Wasmannia auropunctata | reverse complement strand
AGTTAGAGGCGAGAACTCTTTTGCAAATGCATAAAAATTATCAGAACTATTCGAGAACTGTCGAGAACTGTCAGGAAAACGACCGGAACTGCCAGCACCCCATACTTATTGAAGATGAGGTGCCAGCGGTCGGAATAAAAATTGATTAAAATAGTTAGAGGCGAGAACTCTTTTGCAAATGCATAAAAATTATCAGAACTATTCGAGAACTGTCGAGAACTGTCAGGAAAACGACCGGAACTGCCAGCACCCCGTACTTATTAAAAATGGGGTGCCAGCGGTCGGAATAGATCGGAAGAGCACACGTCT
>NW_012067568.1:0-337 GCF_000956235.1 Wasmannia auropunctata | reverse complement strand
AAGTGACTGGAGTTCAGACGTGTGCTCTTCCGATCTCTTTAAATTTATATTTTAGTCACTGAAAGAAATATGTGTTAGACACCACACAAGATTATTCTCATGCGTCACATGTATTTATAAAAATAAATGCAAGCATGCAATATACACGACCATATTTAAAAGAAAACTATCCATGCTATTCGCAAATTTTCCAGAGATAGGACAGAGAGTATTTTCATTCTCTTGCCGACTGAAAACAGCCAGCGGATAAGCGTATAAGTAATTTTACGCTCTTTCAAACAATGCGCGAAACACGAGCGCGTCGACGAAAGGCCATTGTACTAATTAAATTAATAAA
>NW_012067567.1:0-490 GCF_000956235.1 Wasmannia auropunctata | reverse complement strand
CAACGAAACTCGTGAAAGAATCGGAATGTCGAGAGAGTCGGAATTCCCGCGAGAGTCATAATTACACCTTTAATATACAAATACAAATTTCAAAGTTATCTACTTTAGTATTTTAACATGCAAAACAAAATTTTTATATTTTAATAAAATATTTTTTTACAGATCGAATTAGAACTTTAAATATTAAATTCTACTAAGTTACTAAAAAGTAAATTCTACAAAATGCGCGCGCAGTGCATCGACATAATTCGACATGATGAGCTCTGCTTTGCGAGCTCTGTGCGTGCGAACTGTGCGAGTATTTCCTCAAGCACAGTCGCACAATATATATAAATAGATATAGATAGGCAATACCAAGATTAAATATTTGCCCTAATCAAATTTAGTCTATCCATTTTAAGGCAACAGAACTACGATATTTAATTAGTAATATGTGTGAAATAATTTAATTGTCGTTATTCGACATGTACCTGTCTCTTATACACATCTC
>NW_012067565.1:0-338 GCF_000956235.1 Wasmannia auropunctata | reverse complement strand
CTAAGTGACTGGAGTTCAGACGTGTGCTCTTCCGATCTCGCTCAACAAAAAAGCAAATTGAAGGTAAAGATTCACTCTTTCGAAAGCAGTAAACTGCATTTGTGTGCGATTTCTAGTTTATGCCATAAAACCTTTTAAATTTAGTACACATTTTTAGAGATTTGACGCATTTTCATTTGGACCTATGTAATTCCATAAAAAATAAATAGAATCTTTTTCTAAAGTGTCGATCTGAAAAGTAGAGATTTCAAGCTGTAAAATGCTTTTTTGAACATCTCGATACGATCATTTTTGACGAAGTTACACTTATTTGAAGCTTGTCTAGTATAAAATTATAG
>NW_012067564.1:0-620 GCF_000956235.1 Wasmannia auropunctata | reverse complement strand
TTGGCGCTGTTAAAAATTTTTAATCGGCACTAGGGGTTGTTTATTGGCCGTAAGGGTGCCTTCCGAAACATCAATCCAATCGGCTTTTTTTTCACCCGCTCTCGGCATGTATACGTATGCATGTAGCAAGCTACAAACCGTACAAATCATTTTAGGCCCTGTTAGAAATTTTTAATTGGCACTAGGGGTAGTTTATCGGCCGTAAGGGTGCCTTCCGACGCATCAATTCAATCGGTTTTTTTTTCACCTTTTCTTGGAGTTTATATGTTGTCGTGTGCCAAAGCGCAAATGGTACCAATCATTTTTGACGCTGTTAGGATTCTTAAAGTCACTAATTGACTAGTTATTCCGGGGCTCTGAACCAAGAAATTCAAGCTTCTGGACAATGTCTGTGATGTGCGGCGGTAGACGAAAAAAGATTTGCGTGGAAAACAGAAATCAGAGTCAGGGCTACATAGTATTCTTCATAATAATTTTAACTAAAACCACTTCCACTCTTTTTGCCTATGATTTTATCGGCAGTATCAGAAAATGGCGGTGATAGTAGTTCCATCTCAAAAGTGGAAGCAATTGGCGCTAGTGTACGGGGAGGGGGGGGTTGTCAAATATCTTTTGCCGGG
>NW_012067562.1:0-342 GCF_000956235.1 Wasmannia auropunctata | reverse complement strand
TGTGCTCTTCCGATCTTTTACAGGTAACAGAAAAAGAGCTAATCAGTTTAGTGGAAAAAACTCTGCCAGATCACTGCAGACTTCGGGCTGGTGTCAAATTCATAGATGAACTTCCACACACAGTTACCGGCAAAATCGCGAGGAAACAATTGCAAAATATGTTTGCGAATTAAATTACGCTGAATTACATATGTACATTGCTGTATACATTAGAAAAACCGTACATTTAATCACAAAGTAAATCTTTTTACCAAAAATTTTTTAAAAAATTTAAAATAATCTGAATACGCACAAAATACAGATAGGAAAACCATGCAAATTATTAATAAAATTTTAGGCATA
>NW_012067561.1:0-356 GCF_000956235.1 Wasmannia auropunctata | reverse complement strand
GAGTTCAGACGTGTGCTCTTCCGATCATTATTTTAGAGTAAATAAAGATAGTTATAAAGATGTACTAGAAAATTAATATTATAAATATAAAAGAACAAAATTACAATAACTGTTACAGGTGGAAAAAGGCAATGATTATATTTGAAAAAGGTAACAAAAACGGTAATAGTTTTACAAGTAACACGTTTATTATTCCCCAATACGTATATATATATATATATATGGTCTGTTCCATAAGTAATGAGACTAATTTTGGCGTCCCAATCAGAATTGTTGAAAGATGGATTCATTGGACGGGGCTTTTGGTCCAGGATGTCAAGTATATAGTTTCCCGTTAGATCGGAAGAGCACACGTC
>NW_012067560.1:0-479 GCF_000956235.1 Wasmannia auropunctata | reverse complement strand
GACTTAATCGATAACTTGGGTTCGATTTATATTAATGAAAGTGTGTTTATTTTTTTCTACATGTCCTACGAGCAGAGATATTGCAATGCAAAGTCCGAAATGTAGGAATTTCAGATTAAGAAACGTCATTATCGTCGACAAGTTGCGGAGTGGGGGAAGTGTACTTTTACAATTTCTTGACACAAGAGGCGCTAGAATTTCTAATCTTGCAGCCTCGCACGAAGTCGAAGTCGAAGTCGCGCTCTGAACTTTCGCGGCGATGACAGTTCGCGTCGTGACACGTTGGATTAGTTTGGTTAGTGTTGGGGTGTACGTGAGGTTATAATTCATCGAGGTTCTCTTCCACGTTATGTCAGATGAGTATTATAATATCTATTTTTAATATTTAATATTTATTAATTTGCAATTCAAATATTGAGATATATTTTGTAAAAAATATGAAAATAGATCGGAAGAGCACACGTCTGAACTCCAGTCAC
>NW_012067559.1:0-1010 GCF_000956235.1 Wasmannia auropunctata | reverse complement strand
TTGCACGGGGGGTGGTAGGGTGGCCGAATAAACGGGCGGGCACGCGAATCGGCGTAATATTAAGGGGGCTAGCGGGGAATCGTCGATCGGCCAGGTTTTACCTCCGGGACCCGACCGAGCCGAAAATTTTCTAAGTCCCGCGCGGCGTGTTGCTTTCGCGCGGCGTGTTGCTTTCGCCGCGATTACCTCCGGCGCCGAAAATTCTTCGCTATCGGGCGACGGACGACGGGGTGGCACGGGGTGGGTAGGGTAGGACCGTATAAACGTGCGGGCGCGCGTAATCGACGTTAATATTAAGGGGCTAGCGGGGAAGCGTCGATCGGCCGAGGTTTACCGTCCGGACCCGACCGAGCCGATATTTTCTAAGTCCCGCGCGGCGTGTTGCTTTCGCCGCGATTACCTCCGGCGCCGAAAATTCTCCGCTATCGAGGCGAACGGACGTCGGGGGTGCACGGGGACTACTAGGTAGGCCGAATAAACGTGCGGGCAACGCGAATCGACGTAACGATTAGAGGGCGTTTAGCGGTGGAAGCGTAGATCGGCCAGGTTTACCTCCGGACCCGACCGAGCCGAAATTTTTCTAAGTCCCGCGCGGCGTGTTGCTTTCGCGCGGCGTGTTGCTTTCGCCGCGATTACCTCCGGCGCCGAAAATTCTCCGCTATCGAGGCGAACGGACGACGGGGGTGCACGGGGGCACTAGGGTGGCCGAATAAACGTGCGGGCACGCGAATCGACGTAACATTAAGGGCTTTTAGCGGGAAGCGTAGATACGGCCAGTTACCTCGGGATCGACGAGCGAATTTTCTAGTCCGCGCGGCGTGTTGCTTTCGCGCGGCGTGTTGCTTTCGCCGCGATTACCTCCGGCGCCGAAAATTCTCCGCTATCGAGGCGAACGGACGACGGGGGTGCACGGGGGCACTAGGGTGGCCGAATAAACGTGCGGGCACGCGAATCGACGTAACATTAAGGGCTTTAGAGATCGGAAGAGCACACGTCTGAACTCCAGTCAC
>NW_012067558.1:0-335 GCF_000956235.1 Wasmannia auropunctata | reverse complement strand
GTGTGCTCTTCCGATCTTATATGCAAAATGGCATTTGAAATAAGGGAATTAAAAATAAATACTTGCCATATATATACAATCGAGAAACATTCACATTTTTTTTAATAAAAAAAACCGACACTATAAAAAAAACTCAATATAAAGTCATTCTTTAGTCATTTGAAATCTAGATTTTATAATGTAAAAAATGACGTAAATTCGGTCAATTTAACGTTAAATTAATATTATTTTGACTTCTCTGTTCTTTGGGTCGATTCGATGTCGATTCGACGTATTTTCGACCAATTATTTCTCACTGGGTATATATGCATGATTAACTTTAATTTTAGACTAAA
>NW_012067557.1:0-451 GCF_000956235.1 Wasmannia auropunctata | reverse complement strand
TATCCCCTGTGTGCCTTGTCGACTCAGTTAATGATTAATAGGGACAGAGTGGGGGCATTCGTATTGCGACGTTAGAGGTGAAATTCTTGGATCGTCGCAAGACGGACAGAAGCGAAAGCATTTGACCAAAAATGTTTTCATTAATCAAGAACGAAAGTTAGAGGTTCGAAGGCGATCAGATACCGCCCTAGTTCTAACCATAAACGATGCCAGCTAGCGATCCGCCGAAGTTCCTCCGATGACTCGGCGGGCAGCTTCCGGGAAACCAAAGCTTTTGGGTTCCGGGGGAAGTATGGTTGCAAAGCTGAAACTTAAAGGAATTGACGGAAGGGCACCACCAGGAGTGGAGCCTGCGGCTTAATTTGACTCAACACGGGAAACCTCACCAGGCCCAGACACCGGAAGGATTGACAGATTGATAAGATCGGAAGAGCACACGTCTGAACTCCAG
>NW_012067556.1:0-365 GCF_000956235.1 Wasmannia auropunctata | reverse complement strand
AGTTCAGACGTGTGCTCTTCCGATCTCAAAAAGGACCATTTTTGCTTCAATATTGAATAACTCGGTGAAAAAAAATCGTACAACGCTCAACAAAAAAGCAAATTGAAGGTAAAGATTCACTCTTTCGAAAGCAGTAAACTGCATTTGCATGCGACTTTTTATTCGCGCCATGGAACTTGTCAAAGTTCGTAAAAAATTTTGAGATTCGAGTCTCCTTTTCTATCCGTGTAATTCCATGAAAGATCAGTAGGATCGTTTTCTTAAGTATCGATTTGGAAAGTAGAGATTTCAAGCTGTAAAATGCTTTTTTGATCATCTCGGTACGATCATTTTTGACGAAGTTACACTCTCTTGAATTTTGCCTA
>NW_012067555.1:0-510 GCF_000956235.1 Wasmannia auropunctata | reverse complement strand
AAAAAATTTTTTTAGTTCTTGATGTGGGGAAAATCTGTCGACTCTCAAGCGTGCGACTCTTTACAAAAACAGCAAAACTTACAAAATATCTCTACCATACTGCTAGTATGTTGTTCGCAGTCGCTGTTTTGTATTGACTAGACAGTCAATACTTTATAAAATCGACTTTACAATATCTAACTCTCCAAACAATTTTATCATTTATTCCGATTTCGACTTCTCACTTGCGTTTTTTTTATTACAGTCTGCTGTACAGTGAATACCTAATCTTGCGTTATAATTATTATCAAGTATTTTGTTGCATTATAATTATATTATGTAATTATATTTTGTTGTATTATAATTATATTATAATTATATTTTAATTATATTATAATACAACAAAATACTTAATAATTATTATAACGCAAGATTAGGTACTTACTATATAACGATAATCGACTTTACAATATTTAACTCTCTAAAAAATTTTATCATTTATTTTGACGATGTCAACTTCTCGCTTGCGTT
>NW_012067554.1:20785-21685 GCF_000956235.1 Wasmannia auropunctata | reverse complement strand
CACATCCTCAATCCCTCGGAGTGAAAGATTGCATTTTTAGAGAAAAATTTCTTTGCTTTAGAAGCATTATATACATATCCTCGACTATTCGAAGTGAGAAATTGCATTTTTAGAAACATTTCTATGCTTTATAAAAATTATATACATGTCCTCGGGTCTTCGAAGTAAGAAATAATATTTTTAATCATTTTTATACTTTTATAATTATATGCATATCCTCGAGTGTTCGAAGTGAGAGATTGCATTTTTTGAAATATTTGTTTGCTTTAAAAATATTATATACGTGTGCTCGAGTCTTCGAAAGAGAAATTGTATTTTTAGAAATATTTCTTTGCTATAAAAAAATCATATACATATCCTCGAAGTGAGACGTTGTATTTTTAGTAAATATTTCTATGCTTTATAAAAATTATATATATGTCCTCGAGTTTTCAAAAAGAGAAATTTTTAAAATTATTTATTTCCTTTAATAAAATCATATCCATGTCCTCGAATATTCCAAAAGAGAAATTGCATTTTTAGAAATATTTATAATCTTTAAAAAAATTATATACATAACCTGCAGTCTCCAAAATAAGAGATTGCATTTTTAGAAATATTTTTTTGCTTTAAAAACATAATATACATGTTGTCGAATTTTTCAAATGAGAGATTGCCTTTTTACGAATATCTCTTTGTTTTAAACACATTATACATATATATATATATATATATGTATATACACATATCTGTATAAATGCCGTAAAAAGTTCAGGGCCACCTAAATAACATTTGAAAGGTTTGTAATATACGATTGAAATTTATAGAGATGCAATGGGATCACAAAGTCTATTGTTTAACCACAAAAACACCATTCTCCACACCTCATGGGGGAAAGAAAGGGGTCAAAAAAATCTTAAA
>NW_012067554.1:8069-8553 GCF_000956235.1 Wasmannia auropunctata | reverse complement strand
TACTGCAGACAGTAGAAATGTATATGACCCGAAATCTGCCATTTTATTGCTATATATACAGAAGAACTGAAAACTACCTTTTGATCAACAACTTTAATACAACGTTAAACTTTCATTCACCCATTGTGATTCAAATAAATAAAATTCAAAAGTCAATAAGTATAACTCTAAAAAATGTAAGAAATAACAAATAAAAAAATGTTAGTAAAGATATACATAGCACCATACGAACGAATATTGTGTAATGTAAACCTATAATATTGTTTTAATCAATATTACGTTGCATACCGTGCTGTATTCTCAGTATACTTTTAAGATACATTATTGTAATTTCCAAAGTTCTACTTATTTATAATTGGACCTTTTTTACATTGCAGTTGAATAAAAAGCCAGGTATATTAAAGTTTCTGTTGAAAAGGTAGCTTTCAGGTCCATATGTAACAGCTAAATGGCAGATTTCTTCTGTATTGCATAATTGAACATT
>NW_012067554.1:0-575 GCF_000956235.1 Wasmannia auropunctata | reverse complement strand
TGGAGTTCAGACGTGTGCTCTTCCGATCTTGGCGGTTGCGTTGTCCTAATGCTCGAGGACGTCTGGGCAGTCGCGTTTGTGAAGGTGCCGGAAAGTCATAGGTTGGGTGAGGATGTTCCGACTCTCTCGGTGTCCTTGATTCCCTCTCGGGGTTTCTTTGGGCCCGGGGTCAGGGTCGAGCTCTCCGGATTACCTCCGCGCGGTTACCGGATCACTCACGATGTTTCAACACTTTGATTCCCGTGAGAATTCCGACTCTCTTGGTGTCCTTGATTCCCTCGCGGGGTTTCTTTGGGCCTGGGGTCAGGGTCTGGCTCTTCTCCGATTATTCACGGTGTCTGAACACTGTGACTCGCGAGAATTCCGACTCTCTTGGTGTCCTTGATTCCCTCGCGGGGTTTCTTTGGGCCCGGGTCAGGGTCGAGCTCTCCGGATTACCTCCGCGCGGTTACCGGATCACTCACGATGTTTCAACACTTTGATTCTCGTGAGAATTCCGACTCTCTTGGTGTCCTTGATTCCCTCGCGGGGTTTCTTTGGGCCTGGGGTCAGGGTCTGGCTCTTCTCCGATTATA
>NW_012067553.1:0-507 GCF_000956235.1 Wasmannia auropunctata | reverse complement strand
CCTAAGTGACTGGAGTTCAGACGTGTGCTCTTCCGATCTCTTCCCCGCTAAAGCCCTTAATGTTACGTCGATTCGCGTGCCCGCACGTTTATTCGGCCACCCTAGTGCCCCCGTGCACCCCCGTCGTCCGTTCGCCTCGATAGCGGAGAATTTTTGGCGCCGGAGGTAATCGCGGCGAAAGCAACACGCCGCGCGAAAGCAACTACGCCGCGCGGGACTTAGAAAAATTTCGGCTCGGTCGGGTCCGGAGGTAAACCTGGCCGATCTACGCTTCCCCGCTAAAGCCCTTAATGTTACGTCGATTCGCGTGCCCGCACGTTTATTCGGCCACCCTAGTGCCCCCGTGCACCCCCGACGTCCGTTCGCCTCGATAGCGGAGAATTTTCGGCGCCGGAGGTAATCGCGGCGAAAGCAACACGCCGCGCGGGACTTAGAAAATTTTCGGCTCGGTCGGGTCCGGAGGTAAACCTGGCCGATCGACTGAGTCGACAAGGCACACAGGGGATA
>NW_012067552.1:0-369 GCF_000956235.1 Wasmannia auropunctata | reverse complement strand
AAGTGACTGGAGTTCAGACGTGTGCTCTTCCGATCTTACTAGATGGTTCGATTAGTCTTTCGCCCCTATACCCAGTTCCGACGATCGATTTGCACGTCAGAATCGCTACGGACCTCCATCAGGGTTTCCCCTGACTTCGTCCTGACCAGGCATAGTTCACCATCTTTCGGGTCCCAACGTGTACGCTCTGGGTGCGCCTCTTCTCGCGATGAGAACGAGACGCCCCGGGAGTGCGGAGCCGCATCGCGACGCGGCCCATCCTCCCTCGGTCGACAACCAGGGCCGACCTTCACTTTCATTGCGCCTTTAGGTATCCGCTGAGTCCCAATGACTCGCGTACAACTGAGTCGACAAGGCACACAGGGGATA
>NW_012067551.1:0-439 GCF_000956235.1 Wasmannia auropunctata | reverse complement strand
CCATCTTTATGACTATTACTAATGCTATTTATTGCTGCAATATTGGCATTCTTTCTCGTATCAAGTAGCGATATATGCGAATCTGATGATGCTTTTAAAGTGTTTAAGGAATTATCCCTAAGCTTGTTGATTTCATTAACAGACTCTGTTTTTACTGCAGTTATGGACGATATTGAGTTTGTTTTGTTGCTGTTTATGTCACTTAAGTGTTTTTTTGCACTATCAAGAAGTTCTTTTAACTTACTATCAGTCATTTGCACAATTTCAGAAACCGCACTTTTGTCGACTATTGATTCCAATGCTTTAGCAAGATATGCTAATTGATCTGGAGTACTGTTTGCTACTAAATCCTTAAGTCTTTTTTGTAGTGCATCAATTATTCCTTTTACTTCAGTTATCTGCACAATGTTGGAAATAGATCGGAAGAGCACACGTCTGA
>NW_012067550.1:0-442 GCF_000956235.1 Wasmannia auropunctata | reverse complement strand
GCCTCNCTCCNCCTCGGAGGCCTTGTCGACTCAGTCCCGAAAGATGGGAGGGAGCGCGTCTCGCTCAGCTCGGCGAACGTCCAACGATCGCTCGTACGCTCCTCTCTCTATATCGTCGCGCGCACCACCAAAGTGTTAAGGCGGGTGCGCGACGACGAGAGTGGGCGCAAGCAGTCTGTTGGTACTAAAACGACCCTCAGCCAGGCGTGGTCCGGGAATTGTATCCGTGGACCGCAATGTGCGTTCGAAATGTCGATGTTCATGTGTCCTGCAGTTCACAAGTTGACGCGCAATTAGCTGCGTTCTTCATCGACCCACGAGCCAAGTGATCCACCGTTCAGGGTAATCGTTCATCTTGCGTGCTTTCGCAACGCTGTCAAACATGTTTCGGTATTTGCTTCACAGATCGGAAGAGCACACGTCTGAACTCCAGTCACTTAGG
>NW_012067549.1:0-321 GCF_000956235.1 Wasmannia auropunctata | reverse complement strand
ATTAAAAATTGTAAATATTTTGTAAATAATATGGATATTAATTTGCAATTCAAATAATGAGATATATTTTGTAAAAATTATGAAAATGATCTCGCAAATTATCATGATTACCGTATAATATTAATCATTATTGTAATTTGTATTTATAGAGAGCGTTAGAATTAAAATCTGGTGATGCAACGGTTCTTTATATGCTTGTATGCTTAAAAAGAGACAAAATATTTACAATTTTAATTACTCGATTCGCTACTCTACTAAAAGATTATTTTTAGTAAAATTCTTAAAGTAAGATCGGAAGAGCACACGTCTGAACTCCAGTCA
>NW_012067548.1:0-354 GCF_000956235.1 Wasmannia auropunctata | reverse complement strand
ATACAATGAATAAAATTATTCCTAGACGTATTCCATTGTATACGTTTAATGTATGTCAGCCTTGGAATGTTGATTCTCGTGTTACATCTCGTCAGCACTGATATGCGCATAAAAATGTGCAAGGGATAGTTAATAATAAAAAATAATTTATATTATGAAATCATCTGACTGTGCAAATTAAATTATTAAATAATCTAAATGAGATAATAATAGGCCATGGTCTAACTCTGACTAAGTGGAAGGGGTGATTTTGTTTATTCATAGTAAGCGTCTATTAAATTAAGATTCTCTTCTGTCTAAGGTGGATAGAACTGAAAATACATAAGCTTGGATTAGTGAGACTGAAATTTCTAA
>NW_012067547.1:0-489 GCF_000956235.1 Wasmannia auropunctata | reverse complement strand
TCGAGTTCCCTGGAAACCTCTAGCAGTGAGATAGGGTTTGGAACGCGAAGAGCACCGCAGTTGCGGCGGTGTCCGGATCTTCCCCTCGGACCTTGAAAATCCAGGAGAGGGCCACGTGGAGGTGTCGCGCCGGTTCGTACCCATATCCGCAGCAGGTCTCCAAGGTAAAGAGCCTCTAGTCGATAGACTAATGTAGGTAAGGGAAGTCGGCAAATTGGATCCGTAACTTCGGAATAAGGATTGGCTCTGAGGAGCGGGGCGTGTCGGGCTTGGTCGGGAAGCGGGTCTGGCTGACGTGCCGGGCCTGGGCGAGGTGAACGCTCGGCGTTCTCGCGCCGAACACGGGATCCGAGCTCGGTCCCGTGCCTTGGCCTCCCGCGGATCTTCCTTGCTGCGAGGCTTCCGTGGCGGCGCGAGCCGTCGTGGTCGTCCTCTTCGGCCGCCATTCAACGCTCAGCTCAGAACTGGCACGGACTAGGGGAATCCGAA
>NW_012067546.1:0-338 GCF_000956235.1 Wasmannia auropunctata | reverse complement strand
AGTGACTGGAGTTCAGACGTGTGCTCTTCCGATCTGGAAAGAAGACCCTGTTGAGCTTGACTCTAGTCTGGCACTGTAAGGAGACATGAGAGGTGTAGCATAAGTGGGAGATGGCAACATCGCCGGTGAAATACCACTACTTTCATCGTTTCCTTACTTACTCGGTTGGGCGGAGCGCGTGCCCCGAGGGCTTCGTGCTCCGGCGGTCACGGTGTTCTAGAGCCAAGCGTGTCAGAGTGGCGTGAGGCCTCGGCCGATCGCCGTTTGTACTCCCGCGTGATCCGATTCGAGGACACTGCCAGGCGGGGAGTTTGACTGGGGCGGTACATCTGTCAAAG
>NW_012067545.1:0-508 GCF_000956235.1 Wasmannia auropunctata | reverse complement strand
AGTTCAGACGTGTGCTCTTCCGATTGCCGTCATTGACATAGGATTTCTCCTAGGGCTTAGGATCGACTGACTCGTGTGCAACGGCTGTTCACACGAAACCCTTCTCCACGTCAGTCCTCCAGGGCCTCGCTGGAGTATTTGCTACTACCACCAAGATCTGCACCGACGGCGGCTCCAGGCAGGCTCGCGCCCAGACCCTTCTGCGCACACCGCCGCGACCCTCCTACTCGTCAGGGCTTCGTGGCGGCGCGTACGGCGCGCGTGAACGCCCCGCACGGCCGCCCCACTTGCCGCTGACGGCAGAGTATAGGCTCGACGCTTCAGCGCCATCCATTTTCAGGGCTAGTTGCTTCGGCAGGTGAGTTGTTACACACTCCTTAGCGGATTCCGACTTCCATGGCCACCGTCCTGCTGTCTTAAGCAACCAACGCCTTTCATGGTGTCCCATGAGCGTCGAGTTGGGCGCCTTAACTCTGCGTTAGATCGGAAGAGCACACGTCTGAACTCC
>NW_012067543.1:0-464 GCF_000956235.1 Wasmannia auropunctata | reverse complement strand
ATCCTGGACTGAGTACATTAAACTAACATCCAGCTGGAGCAGGGGTAAGGCCAATGTTATGGCGACCTTATCTTGAGCTCATCCTGCTAGACGTAGGAGGCCCGGTTATCACACGCCACCGGTAGTGCCTCAATTGCGTTTATACTGCAAGCTGCCCCGAAGACGGCGAGTCTGAGAGTATGCATGTATACTCGAATCTTGCCCTCTGAGGGATACATGCCCTTGCAATGAAGGTGGATCAGGTGTCCTGGCTTTACGAAGTCCAGTGCGCCGGGCTGGTCAATGTTGTTTGGAGCCATAACTCCTAGCGGCCGTCCTTGGCGGTTGCGTTGTCCTAATGCTCGAGGACGTCTGGGCAGTCGCGTTTGTGAAGGTGCCGGAAAGTCATAGGTTGGGTGAGGATGTTCCGACTCTCTCGGTGTCCTTGATTCCCTCTCGGGGTAGATCGGAAGAGCACACGTCTG
>NW_012067542.1:0-326 GCF_000956235.1 Wasmannia auropunctata | reverse complement strand
ATATGTAATCTGTCACTTCGAAGACTTGAGGACATCTGTATAATTTTTTTAAAGCAAATAAATATTTCTAAAAATGCAATCTCTCACTTTGTAGACTCGAGGACCGGCACATAATTTTATTAAAGCAAATAAATGTTTCTAAAAATGCAATTTCTCACTTCGAATAGTCGAGGATATGTATATAATGCTTCTAAAGCAAAGAAATTTTTCTCTAAAAATGCAATTTTGCACTTCGAAGACTTGAGGACATACATAGAATTTTATGAAAAGCAATAAAAAATTTCTAAAAATGCAATCTCTCACTTCGAAGACTCGAGGTCATGTAT
>NW_012067541.1:0-396 GCF_000956235.1 Wasmannia auropunctata | reverse complement strand
CTGGAGTTCAGACGTGTGCTCTTCCGATCTAAACTTAAAGGAATTGACGGAAGGGCACCACCAGGAGTGGAGCCTGCGGCTTAATTTGACTCAACACGGGAAACCTCACCAGGCCCAGACACCGGAAGGATTGACAGATTGATAGCTCTTTCTTGATTCGGTGGGTGGTGGTGCATGGCCGTTCTTAGTTGGTGGAGCGATTTGTCTGGTTAATTCCGATAACGAACGAGACTCTAGCCTGCTAAATAGGCGTACCTTATGGTATCGCGAAGGCCCCCGGCTTCGGCCGGTGGGTTTTTACTACCAACGTACAAACAAATCTTCTTAGAGGGACAGGCGGCTTCTAGCCGCACGAGATTGAGCAATAACAGGTCTGTGATGCCCTTAGATGTTCTA
>NW_012067540.1:0-313 GCF_000956235.1 Wasmannia auropunctata | reverse complement strand
TGGAGTTCAGACGTGTGCTCTTCCGATCTATCAGTTATGGTTCATTAGATTGTACCCACATTTACTTGGATAACTGTGGTAATTCTAGAGCTAATACATGCAAAACAGAGTCCCGACCAGTGATGGAAGGGACGCTTTTATTAGATCAAAACCAATCGGTGGCGGGCGGTCTCCGTCCGTCCACCGTTTATTTTGGTGACTCTGAATAACTTTGTGCTGATCGCACGGTCCTAGCACCGGCGACGCATCTTTCAAATGTCTGCCTTATCAACTGTCGATGGTAGGTTCTGCGCCTACCATGGTTGTAACGGGT
>NW_012067539.1:0-540 GCF_000956235.1 Wasmannia auropunctata | reverse complement strand
CGTCGAGGTCCCGTCGTCGCGCTCTTCTCTCCTCGGGCGAACGTATCTTATATATATATATCTCCACTTGTACTTGGGGCGCTCTTGGTCTCCGGGCGGCGGCGGCGCGACACCTCCGTCGCGCGCGCGCCCGCGCCAGATCTCGTTTGACGCCTCGGTCAACAACCCTCATTCTTCTCCTCTCCCACTCGTTTGTGTCATTTCGGACGACGCCCAGGGAAGACTGGCTCCTCTCTCCTCCTCGGAGGCCAGCACGGCCCCGAAAGATGGGAGGGAGCGCGTCTCGCTCAGCTCGGCGAACGTCCAACGATCGCTCGTACGCTCCTCTCTCTATATCGTCGCGCGCACCACCAAAGTGTTAAGGCGGGTGCGCGACGACGAGAGTGGGCGCAAGCAGTCTGTTGGTACTAAAACGACCCTCAGCCAGGCGTGGTCCGGGAATTGTATCCGTGGACCGCAATGTGCGTTCGAAATGTCGATGTTCATGTGTCCTGCAGTTCACAAAGATCGGAAGAGCACACGTCTGAACTCCAGTCACTT
>NW_012067538.1:0-386 GCF_000956235.1 Wasmannia auropunctata | reverse complement strand
CGTATAACGATATTACAAAATTTGACTTTTTTAAAAAAAGTAAAAAGGGTGCCAAGTGTTAGCGTGCTCCTCGAACAAAATTTGATGTTTATGATCTCCTTTTCGAACAAAAAACAGTTGTACAAAATTAAACAATAAAACCTAAGCGGTACATCTATTATTGTACAAAATTGAACAATGAAACCTAAGCGGTACATCTATTATCGAACAAAATTTGATGTTTATGATCTTCTTTTTAACAAAAAACAGGTGTACAAAATTAAACAATAAAACCTAAGCGGTACATCTATTATTTCTTCAAAATAAAACCTAAATGCTATATCTTTTGGTACTTTAAATACCGATCTCTATTTTAGTGAAATATATAAGATCGGAAGAGCACACGT
>NW_012067537.1:12843-13286 GCF_000956235.1 Wasmannia auropunctata | reverse complement strand
TCCATTATTATATAATTCTTTACTTATTATGCACATATCTTTGGTATTAAACTTATCATTTGTTATACTATTTAATAGTAAATCTGAAAAATAAAGTTATAAGAATACACAAGTTATAACACTTTTAATTATATCCTTGACATTTATAAAAAAATATATACATTTGTACTAAATTGCAGTAACACTGTATATTTTGTATTTTATACACATTAAATTATATATATATATGTATGTTGTATTACATACCATTTATCTTATTAGTATTGCAATCTGATATATTACATTCTCTGTCAATACTAGTATCTGCAGATATATTTGTATCTCCTTTTTGTATTTCTTTAATAGCATTTGGATCAGACTTATTACAAATTATATCTGTTGTACTACATTGTCCATTATCGTGGGATCTTTTGTTCATTATGCACATATCTTTGATATTAAAT
>NW_012067537.1:0-443 GCF_000956235.1 Wasmannia auropunctata | reverse complement strand
CTAAGTGACTGGAGTTCAGACGTGTGCTCTTCCGATCTAAATGATCGTATCGAGATGTTCAAAAAAACATTTTACAGCTTGAAATCTCTACTTTCCAAATCGGTACTTTAGAAAACGATCCTACTGATTTTTCATAGAATTACACGGATAGAAAAGGAGACTAATTTGCTTTTTTGTTGAGCGTTGTACGATTAATTTTCACCGAGTTATTCGACATTGAAGCAAAAATGGTTCTGTTTGCTTTAATGTTGAATAACTCGGTAAAAAAAAAGCGTACAACACTCAACAAAAAAACAAATTAAAGGTAAAGATTCACTCTTTCGAAAGCTGTAAACTGCATTTGCATGCGATTTTTAATTCGCGCTATGGAACTTGTCAAAGTTCGTAAAAAATTTTGAGATTCGTCGGGTCTTTTTTTCTATCCGTGTAATGCCATGAAAAAT
>NW_012067536.1:0-438 GCF_000956235.1 Wasmannia auropunctata | reverse complement strand
GAGTTCAGACGTGTGCTCTTCCGATCTAGGTTTCCAGGGAACTCGAACGCTTATACAGAAAAGAAAACTCTTCCCGGATCTCCCGACGGCGTCTCCAGGTCATTTTGGGTTACCCCGACGAACACTCTTACGAGGGCCCGAATTGTATGCGGTTCCGCTGCCGGGTTCCGGAATAGGAACCGGATTCCCTTTCGCCCGACGGGCGTGTGTCGTTCGCTCTATCTCTCTCTTACTTTTTACAGTAATCGATCATTTTGGCTAGGACAACACTAGAGTATAGTACGCCGTCATTGACATAGGATTTCTCCTAGGGCTTAGGATCGACTGACTCGTGTGCAACGGCTGTTCACACGAAACCCTTCTCCACGTCAGTCCTCCAGGGCCTCGCTGGAGTATTTGCTACTACCACCAAGATCTGCACCGACGGCGGCTCCCAGG
>NW_012067535.1:0-408 GCF_000956235.1 Wasmannia auropunctata | reverse complement strand
TTTAAAACAAATATTTTGTATTCTATATTTCTTACAATTAGACTACATTTCAATAATTATTCACTATCAGTATTGAAAATTTTTTATTCACATTAAATATATGTATGTAAGATATGTAAATATACAGATACTATAGATTTTCAGTACTAACAGCGAATATTGGAATACATTCTTAGAAATGACATTAATGTTCAAAAATAAGTAATAAATTTAATTTAGTTTTTTACAAAAGTAAGTAATTCGAAGAAAAACTTGTTCTATAGACTAATTTAGAAAGTTTCAAGTTTTAATATTTATTTTAATATTTATTATTACCTTCAATAATGATTATTAAATAATATAAACTTGAAATTTAATTAAACTTATTTTAATATTACAAAAGAGTAACAAATCTGTCTCTTATACACA
>NW_012067534.1:0-300 GCF_000956235.1 Wasmannia auropunctata | reverse complement strand
GGCGAAGAGGACCTTTCTTGTTCCTCTCGTCGAGCTGCATAAGAAGGGGTAGGTCCGGGAATTTTTAGAATTTTTTTTTTATTTTTATTTTTTATAGTCAAGATTTGGTTGGGGTTAGTAGAGATTTGAAATTGAATTGGGAGTTTTCAACGACAGAGGACGACCCCCTCTATCACCTCCCACAAGTCAAAGTGCCGTAGCTATCTCAGTTCGCCCTGGGGACTTTTTTGAAAATTTTGAAAATTGAAAAATTTCGTATTTTGAAAAATCCAAAGGTGGTTTCTTATAGATCTCGACGAG
>NW_012067533.1:0-536 GCF_000956235.1 Wasmannia auropunctata | reverse complement strand
TCCAAGTGACTGGAGTTCAGACGTGTGCTCTTCCGATCTATTGACATAGGATTTCTCCTAGGGCTTAGGATCGACTGACTCGTGTGCAACGGCTGTTCACACGAAACCCTTCTCCACGTCAGTCCTCCAGGGCCTCGCTGGAGTATTTGCTACTACCACCAAGATCTGCACCGACGGCGGCTCCAGGCAGGCTCGCGCCCAGACCCTTCTGCGCACACCGCCGCGACCCTCCTACTCGTCAGGGCTTCGTGGCGGCGCGTACGGCGCGCGTGAACGCCCCGCACGGCCGCCCCACTTGCCGCTGACGGCAGAGTATAGGCTCGACGCTTCAGCGCCATCCATTTTCAGGGCTAGTTGCTTCGGCAGGTGAGTTGTTACACACTCCTTAGCGGATTCCGACTTCCATGGCCACCGTCCTGCTGTCTTAAGCAACCAACGCCTTTCATGGTGTCCCATGAGCGTCGAGTTGGGCGCCTTAACTCTGCGTTTGGTTCATCCCACAGCGCCAACTGAGTCGACAAGGCACACAGGGGATA
>NW_012067532.1:0-705 GCF_000956235.1 Wasmannia auropunctata | reverse complement strand
GGAGTTCAGACGTGTGCTCTTCCGATCTCGTACTTTGAGTACGCACGTTCCTCGACGTCTGAGTATCGCATCGTCGATCTAGCGTCAGGGCTGAGCGGCTACGCGCCGCTATCATAGGGAGAATGAGAACAAAAATATACATGATCTTTTTTTAACAAAACCCGACGTTGTGCGTATACTCCTCGGAGTGTACATGCACGTTCGGTGTATAACACATGGGTTTACGTATGTAACGAATGAAGAAGCAGAGTGTCGCCGACCGGCTCGCAAGACCGGCGGCAAGTACCGACACACGCACACGGCTCTCTGTGCTGCGCTCGCTGGCTCTCGAGAAAAACGCACACACGAAGCTCCCTGGTTGATCCTGCCAGTAGTCATATGCTTGTCTCAAAGATTAAGCCATGCATGTCTCAGTGCATGCCGAATTAAGGTGAAACCGCGAATGGCTCATTAAATCAGTTATGGTTCATTAGATTGTACCCACATTTACTTGGATAACTGTGGTAATTCTAAGAGCTAATACATGCAAAACAGAGTCCCGACCAGTGATGGAAGGGACGCTTTTATTAGATCAAAACCAATCGGTGGCGGGCGGTCTCCGTCCGTCCACCGTTTATTTTGGTGACTCTGAATAACTTTGTGCTGATCGCACGGTCCTAGCACCGGCGACGCATCTTTCAAATGTCTGCCTTATCAACTGTCGAT
>NW_012067531.1:0-333 GCF_000956235.1 Wasmannia auropunctata | reverse complement strand
TGTATAAATTTAATTATGTATTAAATAGTAGCTGTACTATTAACTTTACTAAGAGTATTATTTAGTATATAAGTTTAATTGTAATGTATATTATCGTTAAACCAACATTTGTTTTTTATGTAACATTCTGATTATATTTGGTTACTTTTGAATTCTTTTTATCATTGTTTTCTTTTTTCCCTCTAGCAGCGTCAAGTGTTTTAACACATAAAAAATTATTTTATTAAAATTAAATTTTTTAATTTTGTACTGTTACCTCTTTAATTCTTTGTGATAATACTTTGATTGAGTAAGGTAACGCAATTTTGTTATGTAATAATATTTTGAAGAATA
>NW_012067530.1:0-356 GCF_000956235.1 Wasmannia auropunctata | reverse complement strand
GTCAAGATTTGGTTAGTCAAGATTTGGTTAGTAAAGATTTGGTTAGTCAAGATTTGGTTAGTCAAGATTTGGTTAGTCAAGATTTGGTTAGTCAAGATTTGGCTAGTCAAGATTTGGTTAGTCAAGATTTGGTTAGTCAAGATTTGGTTAGTCAAGATTTGGTTAGTCAAGATTTGGTTAGTCAAGATTTGGTTAGTCAAGATTTTGTTAGTCAAGATTTGGTTAGTCAAGATTTGG
This sequence comes from Wasmannia auropunctata, assembly GCF_000956235.1. NCBI lineage: Eukaryota > Metazoa > Arthropoda > Insecta > Hymenoptera > Formicidae > Wasmannia > Wasmannia auropunctata. The sequence continues at coordinate 119 of NW_012067530.1, read as the reverse complement.
TTAGTCAAGATTTGGTTAGTCAAGATTTGGTTAGTCAAGATTTGGTTAGTCAAGATTTGGTTAGTCAAGATTTGGTTAGTCAAGATTTGGTTAGTCAAGATTTGGTTAGTCAAGATTTG
>NW_012067529.1:0-440 GCF_000956235.1 Wasmannia auropunctata | reverse complement strand
ACGTGTGCTCTTCCGATCTGTGATCTATTAGAAAAAGAAATAGAGTAAGGGAGTATAGCGTAATTTGGTCACCTTTTTTTTACACGACTCTAAAACTCGTATTTTTTCGAATTTCATGAAACCAAATAAACCGTTGGAAAGATAAAAACCTAGCGCAACTTTTTTTCGAATATACCTTCTATCTCATCGCAAAAAAAAAATATGATCATTTTCCCGAAACACAAAAAATCGAGATTTTTTTTTTATATAGCGTAATTTGGTCAATCGTATAAATTCTAAGAATTCTTAAAAAATAAATCATAAAATAAAGTCAAAACAGCATATTTTCAAATTTTAGTGTTTTTTAATAATTTCATTGAAAAAAAAGCACAAAAAAACAACGCGAACTTTAGAAATTAAATCTTCCATCTGCGAGTGCTCAGAATCGCAATGTACGCAGA
>NW_012067528.1:0-373 GCF_000956235.1 Wasmannia auropunctata | reverse complement strand
GTGTGCTCTTCCGATCTAAAAATCAGTAAGTCATTTAATGAATTATGGATTTCAAAAGTAGAGACTTTAAGCTGTAAAATGCTTTTTCGATCGTTATGTTATGATAATTTTTGACAAAGTTGCTCTATCTTGAATTTTTAGAAATTATCGATATATTAACGCAGTGTCCGCAGGGTCAATTAGTTTGGTGACTGTATATATATATATATATTTGTTTCGCGATCAGGGCACCTATCATGAAAATGTTCGGAATGGATTCCGATCGGAATTATTCCGTTTTTCCCTAGATATTCCTAGATGGGTTATTATGAACAGTCGGATTATTTCCGAATCGATCGGAAAGTTTCCGGTACCTCTCGAGCTGTCGAAATGT
>NW_012067527.1:0-354 GCF_000956235.1 Wasmannia auropunctata | reverse complement strand
AGTGACTGGAGTTCAGACGTGTGCTCTTCCGATCTTTTCGAAAGCAGTAAACTGCATTTGTGTGCGATTTCTAGTTTATGCCATAAAACCTTTTAAATTTAGTACACATTTTTAGAGATTTGACGCATTTTCATTTGGACCTATGTAATTCCATAAAAAATAAATAGGATCCTTTTCTAAAGTGTCGATCTGAAAAGTAGAGATTTCAAGCTGTAAAATGCTTTTTTGAACATCTCGATACGATCATTTTTGACGAAGTTACACTCATTTGAAGCTTGTCTAGTTTAAAATTATAGAATACATGTGCCAAAAATAAAAAATCACCTTACTCTACCATCCAAAAATAGGCAAATT
>NW_012067526.1:0-513 GCF_000956235.1 Wasmannia auropunctata | reverse complement strand
GTTCAGACGTGTGCTCTTCCGATCTTTTACGGTTAAATTTGCATATATAAAATTTTTATATATATTGTGCGTGTAAACGAGTGATTAAGAATTTAAATAATATAAATAAATATTTCTTTAAGGCAATAAAAAGTATAAATTATTAAAACCTAGCCTAACCTAACCTTGGAACCTAACTTTGGAACCGGATCTGTTCCAGCTCCCGGTTCCAAGTTGTGGCGGCAACGTCGTCGCAACACCGGCGGAGGGCCAGCGGATCGCAACCGAGCCCTCACTCGAAGACGTCTCGTCCGACTCTACAGCAGAGGGAAACCAGGACGGAGACAGTACAAGAAAACCCGAAGACGACATCGAGAGACTCGTCAGGGATATCGAGGCAGGCGCGGCAGCGCCGATGTTAGCGCTTATAGTGGCGCAACCCGTCTCACAAGCAGTCAACTGCGAAGAGCTTCTACGGCAGACAGAAGCAATAATTAAAACGCTCGAGTGATAATGACAGTTAAAGAGACATTG
>NW_012067525.1:0-541 GCF_000956235.1 Wasmannia auropunctata | reverse complement strand
AGATGTGTATAAGAGACAGTAAATAAGATGTAAAAGCGTAGAATGGAAACAACTTTAAGAGTAATCTTAAGATGTTATGAAGAAATAATGTACAGAGTTAAATAAAAAATAAGTTTTATTATTATTAAGGAGAAATAATAAAAAATATTATAACTCTTAATATATTTATTGTAATCTCTTATCATTATTATTCTTATTATAATTTGTAATGTTAAGAATATCAATCATGTCGATTTTGTTATTCATTGATTAATACATATCTTATTGTTTTGATGAAAATTATGCACATGAGCACAGATAGTGTATATACGGAGGCATTTATAATTAATTCTCGAAAATGATATTTTGTAATTTAATTTCATCATATACGGTTGAATTCAGAAAAAAAACCTTTAATATGATAGTGTTGGAAAAAGTAATTATTGAATCATATTTTTTTTTAGTTGGCTGCAATATCTAGTAACTTAGTTCGCCATTATTACTTTATCCTTTTACTTTAATATGTTGGTAAACCTGTTATTTACCCGAGTTCTCTACCTCT
>NW_012067524.1:0-800 GCF_000956235.1 Wasmannia auropunctata | reverse complement strand
GTCGGCAGGTGAGTTGTTACACACTCCTTAGCGGATTCCGACTTCCATGGCCACCGTCCTGCTGTCTTAAGCAACCAACGCCTTTCATGGTGTCCCATGAGCGTCGAGTTGGGCGCCTTAACTCTGCGTTTGGTTCATCCCACAGCGCCAGTTCTGCTTACCAAAAAATGGCCCACTTGGCACTCTGATCCGATAGAGAGATTCTCGTGGCTTCATAGTTCAAGAAAGCCAGAGATCTCACCCATTTAAAGTTTGAGAATAGGTTGAGGTCGTTTCGGCCCCAAGGCCTCTAATCATTCGCTTTACCAGATGAGACTCGCGCGCGTTCCGTGCGGAACGGCCGAGTGCCAGCTATCCTGAGGGAAACTTCGGAGGGAACCAGCTACTAGATGGTTCGATTAGTCTTTCGCCCCTATACCCAGTTCCGACGATCGATTTGCACGTCAGAATCGCTACGGACCTCCATCAGGGTTTCCCCTGACTTCGTCCTGACCAGGCATAGTTCACCATCTTTCGGGTCCCAACGTGTACGCTCTGGGTGCGCCTCTTCTCGCGATGAGAACGAGACGCCCCGGGAATGCGGAGCCGCATCGCGACGCGGCCCATCCTCCCTCGGTCGACAACCAGGGCCGACCTTCACTTTCATTGCGCCTTTAGGTATCCGCTGAGTCCCAATGACTCGCGTACATGTTAGACTCCTTGGTCCGTGTTTCAAGACGGGTCCTAAGAGTACCCAAAGCAGTAGCGTCGCCGACCGGTATCCGTCGCCACGCGCGACCAGATCGGAAGAGCACACGTCT
>NW_012067523.1:0-470 GCF_000956235.1 Wasmannia auropunctata | reverse complement strand
TAGTTTACGAGAAAAAAATGAAGATTCCAAAAATGTTTTGTTTTCTATTGTTCATTTAACAATAAACTTTTCAACAATTTTTTTAACAATCGGGGAAAGAATCGAAAAATCTGAAAAAATATTTTTTATATACTTTCAGTTTTCCTACATCTTAAAAAAAAACCTCAAGAACGTGTTTTACCTCGTTTTCGAGAAAAACAATTTTTTAGTTCTTGATGTGGGGAAAATCTGTCGACTCTCAGCGTGTGACTCTTACAAAACAGCCAAACTTACAAAATATCCCTACCATACTGCTAGTATGTTGTTCGCGGCCGTTGTTTTGTATTGACTGGAAAGTTAAAGCTTTATAAAATTTGACTTTACAATAGTTAACTCTCCAAACAATTTTATCATTTATTCCGACGATTTCGACTTCTCACTTGCGTTTTTTTTATTACAGTCTGCTATACAGTAAGTACCTTTTGTTATAA
>NW_012067522.1:0-448 GCF_000956235.1 Wasmannia auropunctata | reverse complement strand
AGATGCCTAAGTGACTGGAGTTCAGACGTGTGCTCTTCCGATCTCCTGTTGAGCTTGACTCTAGTCTGGCACTGTAAGGAGACATGAGAGGTGTAGCATAAGTGGGAGATGGCAACATCGCCGGTGAAATACCACTACTTTCATCGTTTCCTTACTTACTCGGTTGGGCGGAGCGCGTGCCCCGAGGGCTTCGTGCCCCGGCGGTCACGGTGTTCTAGAGCCAAGCGTGTCAGAGTGGCGTGAGGCCTCGGCCGATCGCCGTTTGTACTCCCGCGTGATCCGATTCGAGGACACTGCCAGGCGGGGAGTTTGACTGGGGCGGTACATCTGTCAAAGAATAACGCAGGTGTCCTAAGGCCAGCTCAGCGAGGACAGAAACCTCGCGTAGAGCAAAAGGGCAAAAGCTGGCTTGATCTCGATGTTCAGTACGAGATCGGAAGAGCACACG
>NW_012067521.1:0-331 GCF_000956235.1 Wasmannia auropunctata | reverse complement strand
GAGATCGGTCTGCCTTGCCAGCCCGCTCAGAGATGTGTATAAGAGACAGCTTTAGAAAAGGATCCTATTTATTTTTTATGGAATTACATAGGTCCAAATGAAAATGCGTCAAATCTTCAAAAATGTGTACTAAATTTAAAAGGTTTTATGGCATAAACTAAAAATCGCACATAATTGCAGTTTACTGCTTTCAAAAGAATGAATCTTTACCTTTAATTTACTTTTTTGTAGAGGTGTGCGAATAGTTCGAATTCGAATCGAATCGAATCGAATCACAGTAGATTCGATTCGATTCGTTTTCGAATCTGCAAGATTCGAAATCGAATAGTTC
>NW_012067520.1:0-418 GCF_000956235.1 Wasmannia auropunctata | reverse complement strand
ATAAAATATTTATCAAAAATATCAGATTACGAATATGATATTTATGAACCAAAAACACGATAGGATATTATTAATTTCGATAAAATACAGTTAGATTGACATTTATTAAAAACGATTATAAAATTATATGCTAAATATCATAAAAAGGATAGAATGTTTATCAAAAATATCAGATTACGAATATGATATTTATGAACCAAAAACACGATAGGATTATATAAACTTTTTTTTTTATCTATTTCTATCGGTTTTTTTAAGCACTCTGCTGATAAATTCTAATTGCACATTGGCGGCAGAAACCGAGTAGGATCTGTGCAACGCAATCTGAAAGCACATTGGCAACAGAAATCGAACAGATTTTTCAAACGCAGTATTATCGTCAGATTGTCGGCAGAAATTGAGCAGGAGAGCACACGTC
>NW_012067519.1:0-327 GCF_000956235.1 Wasmannia auropunctata | reverse complement strand
TTGCCAGCCCGCTCAGAGATGTGTATAAGAGAAGATGTACGATACGGTGTTAAGAATTAAATTAAATGAAAGCTTAACATAATATAATTGCGGAAATGATGTAATCGGTTAACATAAAAATATATATATATAATAACAAAGATATAAGGGGGAGTAATGTGAGTATAATTTCGCATTATGAGGAATTTAAAGATGTGGGTAATTATAGTAGAAGGAGGAAGAAATTTAAGAAGGACAGGATTTTGGAAAAACCGAACAAAAAGAAGACATGACTTACATTTTGATGAATTGATTAGGTAATGCAGCCGTTCCGGTTGAGACTTGAGA
>NW_012067518.1:0-418 GCF_000956235.1 Wasmannia auropunctata | reverse complement strand
GTTCAGACGTGTGCTCTTCCGATCTAGGGCTGAGTCTCAACAGATCGCAGCGTGGTAACTGCTCTACCGAGTACAACACCCCGCCAGGTACCTAAGTCGTCTACAGACGATTCCGAGTCTCGACATCGAACTCGCGAAACTCATGTTCGACCGTTTGACGCCGTGCCGTCGTAGCGGTGAGATCCCGACGACGGGCGATGGCGCCGTACGGCAAACCGGGCTCGTGCGACGACCGGCCCGTGGACCTGCCGCCTAGTAGGTAAGTGTCACATTGTTTTGAGCCTTTCGACTCACGAGACTCCTAGAGATATCATTGCCACCTTTGACTAGAGAGGATACGGCCTTAGAGGCGTTCAGGCATAATCCCACGGATGGTAGCTTCGCACCACCGGCCGCTCGACCGAGTGCGTGAACCAAA
>NW_012067517.1:0-435 GCF_000956235.1 Wasmannia auropunctata | reverse complement strand
TTTTTGAAAATAATCATTTTTGAAAAATTCTATTAACGTTAATGAATAGAAGTAATTTTACTGCAAAACTTTTGTATAAAACATTTTTTGATATCTTGAATAGTTTTCGAGATATAACGAAAAAAAGAAAATTAATTTATATATAAGGGGTGGTTTCATCCCTTTAAACCGTTTTTGGGCCGCAACTGCTAATTTCTAAATTCATCTATTTAGGTAACCTACATGTATAAAAAGTTTCGTTAAGATCAGAATTTGACACTTCGCGAGGTTCCCTTGTTAGTATAGTATAGTATATACTACGTATATATGCTAATATATATACGTATATATACTTAGTATAGTATACTTAGTATATATACTTAGTATAGTAATTTTTCTAAATCTCAATAAGATGAGTCAGTCATTAGACTGTCTCTTATACACATCTCTGAGCGG
>NW_012067516.1:0-457 GCF_000956235.1 Wasmannia auropunctata | reverse complement strand
GAGTTCAGACGTGTGCTCTTCCGATCTGGCGAACGTTTTGCAGGCCTGTCGAAGGTTAAGATATTCTCTCTTACCGCACGACCAACAGCGGGCCAGGCACGGCGACGGCGCTAGGTCCGTTAACGTCCGTGTACCGTGGCGCGCGCTTGCGACGGCCTCGACGCACACTCTGGCGCGCGCACGCGGAGTCCCTCGCGCTCCCGAGAGAGCGGAGAGACTCGCGGCGCGACGAGAGAGCTGCGGCCTGATACCTTGCGTGTACCGCCGGGCAGCCGGCCGGGCGACCGGGGGTTTGACGCGCGCCGTTTTACCGGCGGCGCGTCAGTCACCGCACCCGGGCCGTAGACCGACACCCAGCGGGTCGCGACGTTCTACTAGGGGAGAAGTGCACGACGGCGTAACGCCGGACATCGACGCAACGGAAGCGTGTCCGCGCGCGAGCCGCGAGGCCCCGCGA
>NW_012067515.1:0-348 GCF_000956235.1 Wasmannia auropunctata | reverse complement strand
GTTGATAAAATTTTTCATAAATAATTAAAACGTTATCCTAATGAATTGTTTATATATGATAATCTTTTTATCGTTCATAACTACGATTAAAAACGATGTTTTTGAACGATGATTAAAAATGATGATTAAAGATAGAAGTAAATATGCTTGAATTGTAAATACTGAAATAAATAATGAAATAAACATATACGAAATTTGTAATTATCATAAAATTTAATTTTAACTTCCAGGTTTTACATAAAAAAAACGAAATTGCAGAAAGGAAAAAAGAAGAAATAAGGAGAAAATTAATTAAATTTTTACTATTAACATTATTTAATTATACATAAAGATCGGAAGAGCACACGT
>NW_012067514.1:0-360 GCF_000956235.1 Wasmannia auropunctata | reverse complement strand
TGTTATTCGACATTGAAGCAAAAATGGTTCTGTTTGCTTTAATGTTGAATAACTCGGTAAAAAAAAAGCGTACAACACTCAACAAAAAAACAAATTAAAGGTAAAGATTCACTCTTTCGAAAGCTGTAAACTGCATTTGCATGCGATTTTTAATTCGCGCTATGGAACTTGTCAAAGTTCGTAAAAAATTTTGAGATTCGTCGGGTCTTTTTTTCTATCCGTGTAATGCCATGAAAAATCAGTAGGATTGTTTTTTAAAGTACCGATTTGAAAAGTAGAGATTTCAAGCTATAAAATGCTTTTTTGAACATCTCGATACGATCATTTTTGACGAAGTTACACAGATCGGAAGAGCACACG
>NW_012067513.1:0-358 GCF_000956235.1 Wasmannia auropunctata | reverse complement strand
AAACTATCGACGAATAAACATTTTTCTCTTAAACTTTCTAAAAAAAGTAATAGCAGCTTATTTAATGAAATTGATATGAAATTGATATGGAAATTGTGAAAACGCTTAAAGTCATAAATGACACAGCAGAATGAGGAGTTAAGCTTATGCAGGATTTTAATCAAATTTTGTCGAGAAATGAGGAGAAAAAACAATTAATTTTCATATCGTGTCACATTAAAGAACTCAATATCCAAATGTCCAAAATCTACTCTTATTAAGGATTTATGAAATTACAATAAATTTAAATATTACAATAGCTTGTAAAATATATAGATGCAAACAATATATTGATATCTTTATTTTCCTGCTTGCTTAT
>NW_012067512.1:0-480 GCF_000956235.1 Wasmannia auropunctata | reverse complement strand
GCCCGCTCAGAGATGTGTATAAGAGACAGCTTGATACCCTCGCGGCGTTTCTTTGGGCCCGGGTTCAGGGTCTGGCTTTTCTCCGATATTATTTACGATGTCTGAACACTGCGACTCGCGGGAGTTCCGGCTCTCTTGGTGTCCTTGATTCCCTCGCGTGGTTTCTTTGGGCCCGAGTTCAGAGTCGAGCTCTCCGGATTACCTCCGCGCGGTTACCGGATCACTCACGATGTTTTAACACTGATTTTCGCGAGAATTCCGACTCTCTTGGTGTCCTTGATTCCCTCACGGGTATTCTTTGGGCCCGGGGTCAGGGTCTGGCTCTTCTCCGATATTATTCACGATGTCTGAACACTAACTCGCGGGAGTTCCGACTCTCTTGGTGTCCTTGATTCCCTCGCGGGGTTTCTTTGGGCCCGAGTTCAGAGTCGAGCTCTCCGGATTACCTTCGCGCGGTTACCGGATCACTCACGATGTTTA
>NW_012067511.1:0-530 GCF_000956235.1 Wasmannia auropunctata | reverse complement strand
AGATTCAACTACGAGCTTTTTTAAACCGCAACAACTTTAATATACGCTATTGGAGCTGGAATTACCGCGGCTGCTGGCACCAGACTTGCCCTCCAATGGATCCTCCGTTAAAGGNTTTAAAGTGTACTCATTCCGATTACGGGGGCCTCGGATGAGTCCCGTATCGTATTTTTCGTCACTACCTCCCCGTGCCGGGAGTTGGGAATTTGCGCGCCTGCTGCTCCTTGGATGTGGTAGCCGTTTCTCCAGGCTCCCTCTCCGGAATTCGAACCCTGATTCCCCGTTAACCCGTTACAACCCATGGTAGGCGCAGAACCTACCATCGACAGTTGATAAGGCAGACATTTGAAAGATGCGTCGCCGGTGACTAGGACCGTGCGATCAGCACAAAGTTATTCAGAGTCACCAAAATAAACGGTGGACGGACGGAGACCGCCCGCCACCGATTGGTTTTGATCTAATAAAAGCGTCCCTTCCATCACTGGTCGGGACTCAGATCGGAAGAGCACACGTCTGAACTCCAGTCACTT
>NW_012067510.1:0-569 GCF_000956235.1 Wasmannia auropunctata | reverse complement strand
TGGGGGTCGCGCGTGGCGACGGATACCGGTCGGCGACGCTACTGTTTTGGGTACTCTTAGGACCCGTCTTGAAACACGGACCAAGGAGTCTAACATGTACGCGAGTCATTGGGACTCAGCGGATACCTAAAGGCGCAATGAAAGTGAAGGTCGGCCCTGGTTGTCGACCGAGGGAGGATGGGCCGCGTCGCGATGCGGCTCCGCACTCCCGGGGCGTCTCGTTCTCATCGCGAGAAGAGGCGCACCCAGAGCGTACACGTTGGGACCCGAAAGATGGTGAACTATGCCTGGTCAGGACGAAGTCAGGGGAAACCCTGATGGAGGTCCGTAGCGATTCTGACGTGCAAATCGATCGTCGGAACTGGGTATAGGGGCGAAAGACTAATCGAACCATCTAGTAGCTGGTTCCCTCCGAAGTTTCCCTCAGGATAGCTGGCACTCGGCCGTTCCGCACGAACGCGCGCGAGTCTCATCTGGTAAAGCGAATGATTAGAGGCCTTGGGGCCGAAACGACCTCAACCTATTCTCAAACTTTAAATGGGTGAGAAGATCGGAAGAGCACACGTCTG
>NW_012067509.1:0-377 GCF_000956235.1 Wasmannia auropunctata | reverse complement strand
GGAGTGCAGACGTGTGCTCTTCCGATCTGTCGGGGGTGCACGGGGGCACTAGGGTGGCCGAATAAACGTGCGGGCACGCGAATCGACGTAACATTAAGGGCTTTAGCGGGGAAGCGTAGATCGGCCAGGTTTACCTCCGGACCCGACCGAGCCGAAATTTTTCTAAGACCCGCCGCGGCCGTGTTGCTTTCGTCGCGGCGTGTGCTTTCGTCCGCGATTAACCTCCGGCGACCAAAATTCTCCGCTATCGAGGTCGTAACGGACGACGGGGGGTGCACGGGGGGCACTAGGGTGGCCGAATAAACGTGCGGGCACGCGAATCGACGTAACATTAAGGGCTTTAGCGGGGAAGCGTAGATCGGCCAGGTTTACCTCCA
>NW_012067508.1:0-447 GCF_000956235.1 Wasmannia auropunctata | reverse complement strand
TGCCTTGCCAGCCCGCTCAGAGATGTGTATAAGAGACAGATATTACGTGATTCGCGTGCCCGCACCTCTGTTCGGCCACTCAAGTGCCCACGTGCATCCCCGTCGACCGTTCGCCCCGATAGCGGAGAATTTTCGGCGTCGGAGGTAAACGCGGCGAAAGCAACACGCCGCGCGAAAGCAACACGCCGCGCGGGACTTAGAAAATTTTCGGGTCGGGTCGNGGTAACTGCCGATCGACGCTTCCCGCTAGCGCCCTTAATATTACGTCGATTCGCGTGCCCGACACGTCTATTCGGGCCACGGCGAGTGCCCCCGTGCACCCCCGTGTCCGTTCGCCTCGATAGCGGAGAATTTTCGGCGCCGGAGGTAAACGCGGCAAAAGCAACACTCCGCGCGAAAGCAACACGCCGCGCGGGACTTAGGAAAATTTTCGGGTCGGATCCGGAG
>NW_012067507.1:0-540 GCF_000956235.1 Wasmannia auropunctata | reverse complement strand
CATAAAAATCGGGCAAAAAAAATGCATACACCTTTATGCGCTTGTGCATCAAATGCACTTATGGACATCGCTATTAGAGCATTGTGATTGGAAAAATATAGACTTTTTCACAAAATAGGCCTTTACCGACTAATATTCATATATTAAAAGATATAATAATTTATTGCTATGAAACGTTATCCGTCCGGTAAAGGATACACTGTAGCGTCTCTGTAAGTACAAAAATATTTCCTGACCGTTATGTAGCGAAAAATATACTTGGCGGGAGACGCTACCGCGTCTCCTGATATATATATATATATATATACACTCGACAGCAAAATTAAAAGCATCACCCATTCTGATCACTAAAAATAGCCAAATTTCAAGAGAGTGTAACTTTGTCAAAAATGATCGTATCGGAATGATCAAAAAAGCATTTTAAAGCTTAAAGACTCTACTTTCGACATCCATAATTCATTAAATTACTTACTGATTCTTTACAAAGCTGCACGGATGCAAATGGAGATGCATCAAATCTAAAAATTTTTTACCAAGTTT
>NW_012067506.1:0-366 GCF_000956235.1 Wasmannia auropunctata | reverse complement strand
CCCATCTAGTAATTTCTAAATTCATCTATTTAGGTAACCTATATGTGAAAAAGTTTTTTTTATAAGATCAGAATTTAATACTTCGCGAGGTTTCCTTGTTAGTATCTTTCATTATTTCTAGAGGGTCGTACAACAAATGTAATAGCCAGGGGTCGGTCGTATTTAAAATAACATTATTTAAAATATGTATTTTAAATAACAAAAAGTAAAAAAATTATTTAATATTTATTTTTTTAAATAGGTTCATTTATTTTAATTAGGACATATCTTTTTAACTTTTTCGTCATCTTTTAGATATCTTTCGCTTTGCCGAAAAGACAACTTGAAAAAGATATCTTTTCAGATCGGAAGAGCACACGTCTGAAC
>NW_012067505.1:0-388 GCF_000956235.1 Wasmannia auropunctata | reverse complement strand
ATTTTTCCTCCTTGTCGCTCTCCTAAGCCTCGCATTTAACGAACCGCCCCTCTACCTTTGTCGGAGCTGGTTAGCCGGCCTTCCGCGCCGTCGTTGCTCGCCGTCCGGATCCTTGGCGAGAGTTTAACTTACGTCGAATCTAACTATCGGGCTGTGCGTCGAAGATCGGAGATTGCTCGAATACTATCAAAATTTGGTTCGCTCACGCGGGCCTGGCGCCCAAAATCCGCTTACATCCGCGGAGACGATTACGTTAACGTCTAAATCACCTGTATCTCCGATCGGAACGCGAGATTCTGCTCGACCCGGACGTGCGAACTCCCGACAATATTGCCTCGCACCTACGCGTGCGGTCGCAGTAAATATTGAAAAAAATTATTTTTTTTAT
>NW_012067504.1:0-535 GCF_000956235.1 Wasmannia auropunctata | reverse complement strand
TCGATATGATGAATCCCGCTTGGTTATCTGAGTAATAATGTGTCAACAAAATTTTAATAATTATTAAATAATTTATTTTACAGATTCAAAATAAATTCAAAAATAAACATTAAATAAATATTAACTAAACGTTTAAAACATATTTATTAAAATCATTTTCTCAAAATAAAAAATTAATGAAGAATACGTATTAAAAAAATATTAAATAAACATTTTAAAAATGTATACAAAAATTTAATTTTTTTAAACGTTTCAAAAATGCATACTAAAATTTTCATTTTTTTAAATGTAAAATTAACGACAATTAAATATTTAGAAAATATTAAATAAACGTTTAAAAAAATGTATACTAAAATCATTTTCTTAAACGTAAAATTAATGACAAATAAATATTTAGAAAATATTAAATAAACGTTTAAAAAATGTATACTGAAATCATTTTTTTAAACGTAAAATTAATGACAAATAAATATTTAGAAAATATTAAATAAACGTTTAAAAAATGTATACGAAATCAATTATTTTAAAAGTAAAA
>NW_012067503.1:0-743 GCF_000956235.1 Wasmannia auropunctata | reverse complement strand
GTGTGCTCTTCCGATCTTGTAAAAGTTGTATAGCTGATATGTACAAAATGCTTACCTCTCACATCACAAAATACCTGAACGAATCATACAGAGCCTTTTGAGTTACGATTGAAAGCGTAGAAAAAAAGATATCCACTAAACTGTAATTTCTGGTAATTCGTACGCTCGGCTAAAGTAAAGACAGCAAAAATTGCGTTTGGTAGTAAGTGCCGAATTTTCCAAGCACTTCAATAGCACTTCAATAAGTTAAATAAGGACATTCCACGTGTTTGAGTGAGACCAGAAGATATTGTAAGAAGTTCATTTAAAGATACCACTGACACTGAAAAGTCTATTTTATCGACCTTGTACAAATTTGACCGACCTTTCAGCATCCTCTTAAGGCGATGCTGGAAGGTCGCCATATTTAGTAATATTTGTACGAGGTCGATAAAGCAGTCTGCTTAATTTCATGACAACATTTGATTAATCTGAAAATGCTACAGTTTATGTGCAAATTGAAAGTATGGCACCCTGCGGACAAAGATCTGCGAATAAAGAACAACATTGAATTATTAAAACTAGGATAAAAGCCTATAAGAAAAGTTATTCACTTTTAAAGATTTCATGCAGATTTGCACATCTATGTAAAATATTTAAAAGTGAATAACTTTTTTTATAGGCTTTTATCCTAGTTCTAACAATTCAGTGTTGTTCTTTTATGTTGTCCGCAGGGTGCCATAAGATCGGAAGAGCACACGTCT
>NW_012067502.1:0-429 GCF_000956235.1 Wasmannia auropunctata | reverse complement strand
TTTACTATTAATAAATAATGTATTGTTAGCATGAATTGCATGTATTATATTACCATGAGTTTATATATAAAAAACAGGCGCGCCAAGTATGCTGCTGCTGGAGATTTCTTCCTATCTTTGATTTTTCTGTCACGTAATTGCTACCTGTTATTGAAGTCTCTTTTTAATTTCTGCGGTCCTCATTACGCTATCTATTGCATTTCTTGTTTTTATTTTTACGTATACATTGAAAATAATACAACATGGATTTTATTTGTTTAATTTGATACAATATTTTTTTCGAGGTATATTTTTTTTTAGTTTTTAATTCAATTACAATAAATATACTTGAAATAATATTTTGATTTCACTTCTTTTTGGTAATATTATATTTTTAATTTATTAAATTAAATTTTTTTTAAATTATGTATACGTTAATACAACTTGGAT
>NW_012067501.1:0-363 GCF_000956235.1 Wasmannia auropunctata | reverse complement strand
ACTGGAGTTCAGACGTGTGCTCTTCCGATCTTACGTGGTGATATAAAAGAAACGCAATTATGTATTGCCAAATATTTAATAACTAATGTACAAAAGAACAAATAATTTCTTGCTTTATTGCAGTGACTCATCCTATAATGGACTGTACCCTATTTTGGTAAAACTTCAATGAACAATAAAACAATTAATGACTAATTTCGATTACTGTAGTAACAATGTGATATATACCAATCGAAACCTTTTCAATTATTAGATATAATGAGTTGATGTAATGTAATATGTTTATAAGAATAAAAGTCTCAAACTTAAAAATATACATATATTATAATTATGTGAATAGTTCTTATTAATAATAAAGCCCTT
>NW_012067500.1:0-446 GCF_000956235.1 Wasmannia auropunctata | reverse complement strand
AGACGTGTGCTCTTCCGATCTACACTAAGCATAAAATGTCTTCTCAAGGTAATTAGGTGTAACTAGATACGTATCAAAATTATTACATGTAATGTCATATTTTTTTATGGAGAACAGTTTTTATCTTATTATTCTTAATGATTCGAAGATTATGGATGTATTTCATGTAAAAAAAGTTTGTTATATAAATTTGTGACAGTTTCTTTCGAAGATGTTATCTCAAAATGTATAGTTCTTCCTGATAAAAATAATTTTTGAGTTTCTCTTCCTTTAATTCATTAAGTCAAATAAATTATTTTTTATATATATGTAATTATTTTGAAAAAATTTAAAATTAAATATCTATAAGTCAAATATTCTTGTAAATATTTCATTTTTACTAGTATCTTATATATCTAAGAAAAAAATTATTAAAATTGTTTCTTATTTCATTATGTTTTTATGTT
>NW_012067499.1:0-446 GCF_000956235.1 Wasmannia auropunctata | reverse complement strand
GACGTGTGCTCTTCCTTTTTAATTTCGGGATTTACCCAACCTTATAGTACCTGACAAGAGAAACAAGAAAGGTCCTCTTCACCATGCCCCTATCTGTCTTAGTTTTACTAATAATAATCATTTTTGGATTCGGGAAACAAAAAACGAATTAAATCAGCTAAACGGTTGGAGATAGGGGCATAGTGAAGAGCACCTATTTTGTTCCTTTCCACGAGTTCTATAAGGAAAAATTGCAATCTGTCCAAAATTCTGAAAAACTAAAATTCAAAATCCAAAACAAAAAATTTTCAATTTCGGGACCTACTCTTTCTTATGGTACTCGACAAAATAACATATTTGTACTCTTCATAAAAACCTCTATCTCTAACCGTTTAGTCAAAAAAGTACATTTTGCAACTTTCGAAACATAAATCGAATTGTTTGGAACCTGTCTCTTATACACATCT
>NW_012067498.1:0-512 GCF_000956235.1 Wasmannia auropunctata | reverse complement strand
TAATATCATGAATGTAAACATCATTCGCATAGAGTGTAACGTGACCGCGGATGTGTATAGTAACGACAAGTGCGTGCATACGATACACGAGTTTTCACCGAGCGTGCCGCCAGGATGTAAGATATCGGAAACGCCGGCACAGATCATTTACCTCGATCATCGCGCGGAGCATATCGGATCTGACTATCCGCGTTGTGGATCAAGACGGTCGATTGCTCGATTTTCGTGGAGAAGAAATCATTGTGAGGCTGCACGTACGGAGACCACAGCGATAACGTGAGATGCTCGTGCTGAATAAACAGGTGAAACGTACAGAAGACACAATTTTAACAGAAGAGACAACAGTGAAAAACATTCGACCTATCAAAAAAAAATTCACTGCTTCCAACATTGAATTTTTAAAATCTTTGGGTTTTACTGTGCATAGTATCTGAGATGGCTAATGTCCTAAACATTAGAGGGAAACCAGTCTTTGACGACAGCATCGTCAAGATTGAGACTCACACGTACAA
>NW_012067497.1:0-540 GCF_000956235.1 Wasmannia auropunctata | reverse complement strand
GTTTCGGAAGGCACCCTTACGGCTGATAAACAACCCCTAGTGCCGATTAAAACTTTCTAACACCGCCAAAAATGATTTGTAACATTTGCGCTTTGGCACACGACAACATTGTAATGCCGAGAGCTTGCAAAAAAAAAGCCAATCGGATTGATGTTTCGGAAGGCACCCTTACGGCCGATAAACAACCCTAGTGCCGCTTAAAATTTTCTAACAGCGCCAAAAATGATTTGTAACATTTGCGCTTTGGCACACTACAACATATTAATGCCGAGAGCTTGTGAAAAAAAAGCCAATTGGATTGATGTTTCGGAAGGCATCCTTACGGCCGATAAACAACCCCTAGTGCCAATTAAAAATTTCTAACAGCGCCAAAAATGATTTGTAACATTTGCGCTTTGGCACACGACAACATCTTCATGCCGAGAGCTTGTGAAAAAAAGGCCGAGTGGATTGATGTTTCGGAAGGCACCCTTACGGCCGATCAACAACCCCTAGTGCCGATTAAAAATTTCTAACAGCGCCAAAAATGATTTGTAACAT
>NW_012067496.1:0-309 GCF_000956235.1 Wasmannia auropunctata | reverse complement strand
GAAAAGTCTGTATTGGGGTGTGACGGCTGGTGCTGGGTGTCATTAACATCTCTGGAGGCAGCTTCTAATTAAATGCTTGATTTGTAGTACAATCTTGTATAAAAAAAAAAAAGGGAAAATTAAATAATTAGAAACAATAAAATTTAGATGAAAAATGTCTGGGTATATATATGTACGCACTCTGTATATATGTATATTTATTTTTAGAGCAAAGCTAACGATAAGATGCCAACTGAAGAGGATTTAAGCGATCACGAAAGTGAAGATTCAGAGCTTGAAGAAGAGATAAGAGATCGGAAGAGCACACGT
>NW_012067495.1:0-784 GCF_000956235.1 Wasmannia auropunctata | reverse complement strand
TGACAGCTTATGACACCTATCCTAACCACTCCCGAGACAGTGATTCGCATTCTGAAAATTTTTGCGCGTTCCGAAACCCATCAAACAAAAAGTGTTGCAACCTTTTAGCTGCCGACTGTACAAGAAACGCTAAAAAGAACAGACTATTTTGACTCGGAATCGGATCGAGTCAACAAATCGAAAACGCTATGTGTCTCGGCCTGAAGATTCTTTTATTTCTAGAATGTCGAGTAACCTAAATCGATGCGTCGCACAAGGAGTCGCGTCAAACGATGCAATAAAATAGGATATTTTGATTGATTAATACATGATGGATGACGCAACGCGTGACGCGCGTTGTGAGAATGCACCCAGTTACGAGCACACCGTCTACTTGCATCGTAGGTCTATAATATATATATATATGTATGTATGTCGTTGTTTGCTATGCATTTCATGTGCTCCCGGCTTTATCAATTCTATTAAATGTTGGTCTGTGTCGCTGACTTTGAGCAGAGAGGATCCTGAGAGCGGCCATGCCCGCAATTTAGGGTACGTTCCGAAATTAACTGGCAGTACTGACAGTACTGCTTTATCGTTCCGAAATAGAATTTCTAGTACTGCCAGTTACTGAAACTTATTATCCATTCTACATAAATTGACCCTAGGGAATTACTGACTTTCGGTTGTTTTTACTACATCTCAAGAGGTGAGGCAAAAGCAGTATGTAGCAGTAAAGAGGTTACAGAACGCGAAATATGTCATCGGAAGTATCAGAACTATCATCACTGATTGAATTGTTTTC
>NW_012067494.1:0-324 GCF_000956235.1 Wasmannia auropunctata | reverse complement strand
GTCAGGGCTGAGCGGCTACGCGCCGCTATCATAGGGAGAATGAGAACAAAAATATACATGATCTTTTTTTAACAAAACCCGACGTTGTGCGTATACTCCTCGGAGTGTACACGCACGTTCGGTGTATAACACATGGGTTTACGTATGTAACGAATGAAGAAGCAGAGTGTCGCCGACCGGTTCGCGAGACCGGCGGCAAGTACCGACACACGCACACGGCTCTACTGTGCTGCGCTCGCTGGCTCTCGAGAAAAACGCACACACGAAGCTCCCTGGTTGATCCTGCCAGTAGTCATATGCTTGTCTCAAAGATTAAGCCATGCA
>NW_012067493.1:0-376 GCF_000956235.1 Wasmannia auropunctata | reverse complement strand
TTTTATTGTAATTTATTCACTTATATTATTGTATTATTATATTATTATATTATTATAATATTTTATTGTAATTTATTCACTTATAATGGTATTATTTATTCTACTTATATCTATTATTCCGCACCGTTTTTAATCTATTTTTTTATTTATTTATAAATAAACACTGACACTTCTTCATTGTTTTGACGTCTATAATAAATTACGTTATAATAAATTACAATAAAATATTATTACTAATAATATTTTATTGTAATTTATTCACTTATAATAGTATTATTTATTATACTTATATTTATTATTCCGCACCGTTTTTAACCTATTTTTCTATTTAATTATAAATAAACACTGACACTTCTTCACTGTTTTGACGTCTTGA
>NW_012067492.1:0-499 GCF_000956235.1 Wasmannia auropunctata | reverse complement strand
GATGGGAGGAGCGCGTCTCGCTCAGCTCGGCGAACGTCCAACGATCGCTCGTACGCTCCTCTCTCTATATCGTCGCGCGCACCNCCAAAGTGTTAAGGCGGGTGCGCGACGACGAGAGTGGGCGCAAGCAGTCTGTTGGTACTAAAACGACCCTCAGCTAGGCGTGGTCCGGGAATTGTATCCGTGGACCGCAATGTGCGTTCGAAATGTCGATGTTCATGTGTCCTGCAGTTCACAAGTTGACGCGCAATTAGCTGCGTTCTTCATCGACCCACGAGCCAAGTGATCCACCGTTCAGGGTAATCGTTCATCTTGCGTGCTTTCGCAACGCTGTCAAACATGTTTCGGTATTTGCTTCACTCCTCTCTCTCGTGGCCATCTCTCGCCGGGGCTTCACCATCTCTCTCTCCTCGTCTTCCACTCGGCCACTCTCTCGGCGCGCGGGCAGCGCGCGAGGAGGCACGGAGAGTCGACGGGGGAGAGTGAGATCCTCCGGGAT
>NW_012067491.1:0-561 GCF_000956235.1 Wasmannia auropunctata | reverse complement strand
TCTCGCCCCCTTCGGATTACAGGAACAAATAATACAAGACCTTTTTGAGCTACAATTGAAAGCTTAGAAAAAGGTTTATCGTTCCAACTGCAATTTATGGTAATTCGCACGCTTAGCTAAAGTAAAGACAGCAAAAATTGCGTCTGGCAGTAAGTGCCGAATTTTCCAAGAGATGGCACTTCAATAAGTTAGATAAGGACATTCTACGTATTTGAGTGAGACCAAAAGATATTGTAAAAAATTCATTTAGAGATACCACTGACACTGAAGAGTCTGCTTTATCGACTTCGTACAAATTTGGCCGACCTTTCAGCATCCTCTTAATAACACGAAATAACACTTAACTAACGCACAAATGGCACGGCGAGCGTAATTACTCTACTCAATTCGCGTAACCTTATGCCGGGCGAACGGCGCGGCACACGGACTCTACACACGAACATACGATAACGCGGCCAACAAATCTATAATAGTAGGATGTATAGGCGGGTTCTAACTCGGAGCTCCGAGGGAGGAGCGGAGCGGGGGGGGGGGAATTTGCGCGGGGGAATGACGTCACGG
>NW_012067490.1:0-388 GCF_000956235.1 Wasmannia auropunctata | reverse complement strand
GTGTGCTCTTCCGATCTAATTTTGGATGTGTGGCAATTTTTCCTAATAGAACTCGATGAAGGGGAACAAGAAAGGACCTCTACATCAACCACCTATTTCGCACCGTTTAGCCTGTGGACTTTTTTAAAATAATCAAAAAGAATTTTTTTTTTAAATAGGGATGGGTGGCAATTCTTCCTTATAGAACTCGACGAGAGGAACAAGAAAGGTCCTTTGCACCAACCTCCTATCTCGCACCGTTTAGCCTGTGGACTTTTTGAAATTTTCAAGAAAATTTTTTTTTTTTAATTTGGGATGGATGGAAATTTTTTCTTATAGATTTCGACGAGAGGAACAAGAAAGTTCCTTTGCACCAACCTCCTATCTCGCAACGTTTAGCCTGTGGACT
>NW_012067489.1:0-434 GCF_000956235.1 Wasmannia auropunctata | reverse complement strand
TACCGAGCGACGTCCCAAACTTGCTTATCGGCATTTTGATGTTGACTAAATGATTCGTACTGCGCCATCTAATTTATAATAATACCAGCTTCGCGAAGTTCCTCGATAATCGACAACATCTCGTTGTCGTGCGCATTGTGACCAGCTTGGCGCGAGACCTCGAGCAATCGGAGGCGATCCACAAGCTCGTTGGGATCGTCCCAATGAATGTACTCAATCTTGTTATCATTCACTGTCATGGTGCGCGGTATACCTTTTCCAACTTTTTTTACCGCTTTTCACATCTTCTGGCAACAGGGATGCGATTATATTCTTATACTTGTGACCCTTGTTACCCATTATTTGACCCTGAGCGCTGCGACCGCGTCTATACGCGTTTGTAGCTAATAGAATACTCTGATATTTCTGTAGGTCATCGTCAGTGTAGACTGCTA
>NW_012067488.1:0-300 GCF_000956235.1 Wasmannia auropunctata | reverse complement strand
TAGCTTTGGAAAGAATGAATCTTTTTCTTTAATTTGCTTTTTTATTGAGCGTCGTACGATTTTTTTTCACCGAGTTATTCAACATTGAAGCAAAAATGACCCTTTTTGCTTCAATGTTAAATAACTCGGTGAAAAAAAATCGTACGACGCTCAACAAAAAAGCAAAATAAAGAGAAAGATTCATTCTTTCCAAGGCTGTATACCGCGTTTGTGTGCGATTTTTATTCCACGCCCTGGAGCTTTGCAAAGTTTGGGAAAAATTTTGCGATTTGTCACACCTCTATTTGTATCTGTGCGGCT
>NW_012067487.1:0-450 GCF_000956235.1 Wasmannia auropunctata | reverse complement strand
GCGTGTGTTCCCTGGCCGAAAGGCGCGGGTAACCCGCTGAACCTCCTTCGTGCTAGGGATTGGGGCTTGCAATTGTTCCCCATGAACGAGGAATTCCCAGTAAGCGCGAGTCATAAGCTCGCGTTGATTACGTCCCTGCCCTTTGTACACACCGCCCGTCGCTACTACCGATTGAATGATTTAGTGAGGTCTTCGGACTGGTGCGCGGCAATGCGTCGGCATTGCCGATGTTGCCGGGAAGATGACCAAACTTGATCATTTAGAGGAAGTAAAAGTCGTAACAAGGTTTCCGTAGGTGAACCTGCGGAAGGATCATTAACGTTCCGGAGGTCCTGCTCTTTGCGCCCTTCTCGTGAGCGCGCGCTGAGTCGGCGACTGTAAGGACACACAGAGAGAAGAGAAGAGAGAGAGATCAGTGGAATTGACGGACGATATTGGAGAACGCGCGTG
>NW_012067486.1:0-467 GCF_000956235.1 Wasmannia auropunctata | reverse complement strand
GGCGCAAGCAGTCTGTTGGTACTAAAACGACCCTCAGCCAGGCGTGGTCCGGGAATTGTATCCGTGGACCGCAATGTGCGTTCGAAATGTCGATGTTCATGTGTCCCTGCAGTTCACAAGTTGACGCGCAATTTAGCTGCGTTTCTTCATCGACCCACGAGCCAAGTGATCCACCGTTCAGGGTAATCGTTCATCTTGCGTGCTTTCGCAACGCTGTCAAACAAGTTTCGGTATTTGCTTTCACTCCTCTCTCTCGTGGCCTATCTCTCGCCGGGGCTTCACCATCTCTCTCTCCTCGTCTTCCACTCGGCCACTCTCTCGGCGCGCGGGCAGCGCGCGAGGAGGCACGGAGAGTCGACGGGGGAGAGGTGGGAGTCCTCCGGGATCAACGCCACTCGCGAGGGGAATGGGGGCCCTTCGGATCAGCCTGGCCGCGCGTCCGAGCACGCGCGGACCGCCGCCCCGTT
>NW_012067485.1:0-308 GCF_000956235.1 Wasmannia auropunctata | reverse complement strand
ATTCGAGTCTCCTTTTTTATCCGTGTAATTCTATGAAAGATCAGTAGGATCGTTTTCGTAAGTATCGATTTGGAAAGTAGAGATTTCAAGCTGTTAAATGCTTTTTTGATCATCTCGGTACGATCATTTTTGACGAAGTTACACTCTCTTGAATTTTGCCTATTTTTTGATTGGTAGAGTTAAGGTGATCTTTTATTTTTTGGTCACATGTATTCTATAATTTTAAACTAGACAAGCTTCAAATGAGTGTAACTTCGTCAAAAATGATCGTATCGAGATGTTCAAAAAAGCATTTTACAGCTTGAAAA
>NW_012067484.1:0-325 GCF_000956235.1 Wasmannia auropunctata | reverse complement strand
TCTCTAACGTATACATGATTTTAAAAAAATTTAATTTAATAAATTAAAAATACACTCGACAGCAAAATTAAAGCATCACTCATTCTGATCACTGAAAATAGGCAAATTTTAAGAGAGTGTAACTTCGTAAAAAATGATCGTATCGGAATGATCAAAAAAAGCATTTTAGAGCTTAAAGTCTCTACTTTCGACACCCATAATTCATTAAATTACTTACTGATTCTTTACAAAGCTACACGGATGCAAATGGAGATGCATCAAATCTAAAAATTTTTTTACCAAGTTTGCGAAGTTCCAAAAAACTAAACTAAAAATCGCACGCAAA
>NW_012067483.1:0-381 GCF_000956235.1 Wasmannia auropunctata | reverse complement strand
GACTGGAGTTCAGACGTGTGCTCTTCCGATCTTAATAACTTGGCAGTTTTGACGACATTTCAGGTTTTTGACGACTGTCGGCAAAACCATAACGGTATAAAGGCAGTTTTGAGAGCAGTCGTCAAATATGCCTTTGTATAGGTTTGAATTTGTATAGCAATAATAGGAAGGTAGTTCCGACGACTGTGGTCAAATCTGCCTTTACATTGCTAATTATATACAGATATATACAAAAACAAATGTCGTCAAATCTACTTTAACACAACTATATATATATATATATATATATATAATAAATTAAAAGAATAATGAAATAAAAAATGAAATTAAGAATGAAATTAAAAAAATAATTAATAAATTTAAATTTATTTGATTTTCAAA
>NW_012067482.1:0-383 GCF_000956235.1 Wasmannia auropunctata | reverse complement strand
TATATACTTGTCAATTTGAATATACTTGTCAATTTGTATATAGTTGTTCATTTGTATATATTTGTTTATTTGTATATAGTTGTTAATTTGTATATACTTGTTAATTTGTACATATTCCCCGTCGAGACTCGTCACCTTGCCGTGGTGAAGGGGCTCCTTGTCACAAGATGGATCACTCTTGGTCAGTGACAGTGACCACTCGTGACAAGGTCTAAGAACGAGTCACGTCACGTTGTTTGCTACATTTACAGACCAATGTCGTCTTCTCGACGTAATCTCTATCATGTTTTCTACATTCACAGGGGAAAGCTCCCTGCCGTTGAATACCTCGTCTTTATTTCTGCATGGTTTTTTTTACTATCAAGTTTTTTCTCGTTGCGGGG
>NW_012067481.1:0-474 GCF_000956235.1 Wasmannia auropunctata | reverse complement strand
CGATTCCTCTCTTCAAATATATGCGGCTCTTATCCTCCTGTCTCTCGCGTGCAACGTCTCGTACGTGCGTTGCGCGAAGCGGCGCGCGTGTCGCGGCTCACGGAGTGCGTGACTCGCGCGAGCGGAACGCGGCGCCGAACGAGATTACCTCGTCCTTGCTTCGGCATCGTGACACGGCACAAGCGCGCGCGAGAACATAGAGATAGGCGCGCTCTCGGCTAGCTCGGATTGCGTGCGCGTCGTTGACACGCGCGCTCTCCAATATCGTCCGTCAATTCCACTGATCTCTCTCTCTTCTCTTCTCTCTGTGTGTCCTTACAGTCGCCGACTCAGCGCGCGCTCACGAGAAGGGCGCAAAGAGCAGGACCTCCGGAACATTAATGATCCTTCCGCAGGTTCACCTACGGAAACCTTGTTACGACTTTTACTTCCTCTAAATGATCAAGTTTGGTCATCTTCCGGCAACATCGGCAA
>NW_012067480.1:0-405 GCF_000956235.1 Wasmannia auropunctata | reverse complement strand
TTCATCTATAAGCATCGTAGTATCGAAAAAAGTCGGTTTCCGATTTTGTTGCTAGCTGCAACATGTAAAAATTAAGTAGTTTATCCCGCCCGACCGCGTCGCGCGCTCTAAGTTCTCTTGCCAAATCTTTCTAGATTTTGTTGCTCGCATAAATGAGACATATAAATCATCTATAAGCATCGTAGTATCGAAAAAGTGGTTTCCGATTTTGTTGCTAGCTGCAACATGTAAAATTAATAGTTTATCCCGCCCGACCGCGTCGCGCGCTCTAAGTTCTCTTGCCAAATCTTTCTAGATTTTGTTGCTCGCATAAATGAGACATATAAATCATCTATAAGCATCGTAGTATCGAAAAAAGTCGGTTTCCGATTTTGTTGCTAGCTGCAACAAGTAAAAATTAAATAA
>NW_012067479.1:0-390 GCF_000956235.1 Wasmannia auropunctata | reverse complement strand
TATCCCCTGTGTGCCTTGTCGACTCAGTTGTATGCTATACGAAGTTATTACGTCAGAGCACCGGGAATCAGGACGCAGTAGAGAAGAATGTTGCAAATCGTGATCAGGAAGTACTTCCAAACTTTTTCGCCGATGGTTCTTTTTCTGTTGTAAGGCGGCCAGACCCCGAGTAAGCTTAGAACGCTTCGCGTCAGTTTTGTAATGTAAATCATGTCATCCTTGTAATACTTGTTTCCCAACATTCTCTCTGCGAGCTCGTATGGAATCTTCGCAAAAGTTGGATGACGACTGACTGCTGCAAATAAAAACTGTCAATAAAGTAAATTCGTCGTAGGGCTTGCGCTTGCGCGGATTAAAGATTAAGAATGGTGGTGCATGGACGGAGAGGGA
>NW_012067478.1:0-329 GCF_000956235.1 Wasmannia auropunctata | reverse complement strand
AAAGCCGAAAATTTTCTAAGTCACGCGCGGCGTGTTGATTTCGCGCGGCGTGTTGTTTTCGCCGCGTTTACCTCCGGCGCCGAAAATTCTCCGCTATCGAGGCGAACGGACGACGGGGGTGCACGGGGGCACTCGCGTGGCCGAATAGACGTGCGGGCACGCGAATCGACGTAATACTTAAGGGCCGCTAGCGGGGAACGTCGTCGATCGACGAGGTTTACCTCCGGACCGTACTAGAAGCCAAAAATTTTCTAAGTCACGCGCGGCTTGTTGCTTTCGCGCGGCGCGTTTCTTTCGCCGCGTTTACCTCCGGCGCCGAAAATTCTCCA
>NW_012067477.1:0-591 GCF_000956235.1 Wasmannia auropunctata | reverse complement strand
TATCCCCTGTGTGCCTTGTCGACTCAGTCTTTCGCGCGGCGTGTTTCTTTCGCCGCGTTTACCTCCGGCGCCAAAAATTCTCCGCTATCGAGGCGTACGGACGACGGGGGTGCACGGGGGCACTCGGGTGGCCAAATAGACGTGCGGGCACGCGAATCGACGTAATATTAAGGACGCTATCGGGGAAGCGTCGATCGGCCAGGATTACCTCCGGACCCGACCCGAAAATTTTCTAAGTCCCGCGCGGCGTGTTGCTTTCGCGCGGCGTGTTGCTTTCGCCGCGTTTACCTCCGACTCCGAAAATTCTCCGCTATTGTGGCGAACAGTCGACGGGGGTGCACGGGGGCACTCGCGTGGCCGAATAGACGTGCGGGCACGCAAATCGACGTAATATTAAGGGCGCTAGCGGGGAAGCGTCGATCGGCCAGGTTTACCTCCGGACCCGACCCGAAAATTTTCTAAGTCCCGCGCGGCGTGTTTCTTTCGCGCGGAGTGTTGCTTTCGCCGCGTTTACCTCCGGCGCCGAAAATTTTCCGCTATCGAGGCGAACGGTCGACGGGGTTGCACGGGGGCACTCGGGTGGCCGAATAA
>NW_012067476.1:0-441 GCF_000956235.1 Wasmannia auropunctata | reverse complement strand
TATCCCCTGTGTGCCTTGTCGACTCAGTTGTTGCTATACGAAGTTATTACGTCCTTCGACGTATAGAAAACTTTCGCATGGTAATGTGTATAAATCCTGCTGTTGTATAGGTATTCGTATTTCATCGCTGTGTCCAAACGCAGTATTAGCATATGGATTGTACGTGTGAGTATCAATCTTGACGATGCTGTCGTCAAAGACTGGTTCCCCACCAATGTTTAGGATATTACCCATCTCAGATACTATGCACGGTAAAACCCAAAGATTTTAAAAATTTAATGTTGGAAGCAGTGAGCTTCTTCTTGATAGGTCGAGTGTTTTTTACAGTTGTCTCTCCAGTTAAAATTGTGTCTCTTGTACGTTTCACCTGCTCATTCAGCACAAGCATCTCACGTTATCGCGGTCGTCTCCGTACGTGCAGCCTCACAGTGATTTTTCTCC
>NW_012067475.1:0-414 GCF_000956235.1 Wasmannia auropunctata | reverse complement strand
TGAATAAATTGTGCGCGTGTTTTTTTCTTCGAGTGATTTTTCAGTCGACGAATAATTAATAGACACGGGATTGATAACCATTAACTAATAAATTCGGTGTTAAAGTCAGTCGACTGCTTGCTATCGTCGGGTGAACGTCTCGTGTGTCAGTAAATCGTCGTGTGTTAATAAATTGTGCGCGTATTTCCTTCTTCGAGTGATTTTTCAGTCGACGAATAATTAATAGACACGGGATTGATAATCATTTACTAATAAATTCGGTATTAAAGTCAGTCGACTGCTTGCTATCATCGGGTGAACGTCTCGTCGTGTCAGTAAATCGTCGTGTATGTGAATAAATTGTGCGCGTGTTTTTTTCTTCGAGTGATTTTTCAGTCGACGAATAACTAATAGACACGGGATTGATAATCATTA
>NW_012067474.1:0-525 GCF_000956235.1 Wasmannia auropunctata | reverse complement strand
TATCCCCTGTGTGCCTTGTCGACTCAGTTGCTATACGAAGTTATTACGTTATTCCAATTCGTCTAAAAATTCTAAGAAACTTTTTTACCAGGCTAATGTTAATAAATGAATGAAACTACTTATTATAAAATTTTAATGTTATATGATTCCTCTAATTATTCTGTTTATAAAAGTATCAAGATTAAGCTATCAAAAATTTATGATATGTTTTTTACTTTATTTTCATTCAGATATTAGATATATTGCAAACAGTGCAATTCAAAGAAAAATTAATACGTAGTATTTATTTTATTTATGTAGTATATATTAATATTATACTTACATTTTAATGCACCAATGAAGTTATACTTCATCAAATGGTGAAATCACACAAATCCAGTCACCTGCATAATAAAATCTTGTTATAATTAAGTTAAGAACAAGATATTTTTTAAATACTAAAATATGTTAAGTACTTGTATATAATTTTTATATTATTTGTCAATCTGTTTTTCAGTTCATATAAGTACATAGAATAGAAGATAA
>NW_012067473.1:0-369 GCF_000956235.1 Wasmannia auropunctata | reverse complement strand
GTTCAGACGTGTGCTCTTCCGATACGATCATTTTTGACGAAGTTACACTCTCTTGAATTTGGCCTGTTTTTAGAGAGTAGAGTAAGTGATGCTTTAATTTTGTTGAGAAGTGTATAAAAATACGATTTATTCCGTATACACATATACACTTCTCAACAAAATTAAAGCATCACTTACTCTACCCTCCAAAAATAGGCAAAATTCAAGAGAATGTAACTTCGTCAAAAATGATCGTATCGAGATGTTCAAAAAAGCATTTTACAGCTTGAAATCTCTACTTTCCAAATCGGTACTTGAGAAAACGATCCTACTGATGTTTCATGGAATTACACGGATAGAAAGGGAGACCCGACGAATCTCAAAATTTTA
>NW_012067472.1:0-405 GCF_000956235.1 Wasmannia auropunctata | reverse complement strand
TATCCCCTGTGTGCCTTGTCGACTCAGTTTGTGCCCGCCCCACTGGTGTTTTGCGCCAACGCTCACTCACGCGTCTCTCGACACGTGTTGTCGCCGCCGCCGTCGTCGTAGCGACCGCGACCGATCGACGATTCGCTCCGCTCGTCCACACGAGCGAGCCGAAGTTCGTCTCGCGTCGCGTCGGACGCTGACGCGCGCGCGCGCGCGCGCGCGCGAAGAGAGACAGGGAGAGCGTTTCGCATACAAAACTTTGACGACCTCAGAGCAGGCGAGATCACCCGCTGAATTTAAGCATATTATTAAGCGGAGGAAAAGAAACTAACTAGGATTTCCTTAGTAGCGGCGAGCGAACAGGAAAGAGCCCAGCGCCGAATCCCGCGGTTCCGCCGCAGGGAAATGTGGTAC
>NW_012067471.1:0-333 GCF_000956235.1 Wasmannia auropunctata | reverse complement strand
TATCCCCTGTGTGCCTTGTCGACCCAGTTACATTATACGAAGTTATACGATGTTACTTACAAGCAAAAAAATATCACTATATGCAACTTGTGGATACATCACAATGCTATCAATAAACATAAATGTAATTACAAATGTGGGTATATAAAATTATCAATAATATATATTTGTCTTTATATGTCTAACCTATCTACTAATTATAAAATTTTATCCATATTATTTCGTATTTATAACTTATCGAAAATGCATTTGGAATTCTACGTTTGTATATAAAAATACAACATTTTCAACACAATTTTTGCAATACAGGTGGCATTTGATTTACATTTTTTA
>NW_012067470.1:0-373 GCF_000956235.1 Wasmannia auropunctata | reverse complement strand
CATACATTATACGAAGTTATACGATCCACGGGAGGAGGGGGGGGAAGGGTTTCGTTGGTGTAACTTTAAGGGTTGCGCGCCGCCTTGTCTTCATTCCTTCGTGCTGCCTGCGAAGTCACGAAATTCGTTATGTACAATGCAAACGGCCTTCGTGACTTTAAAAGCGTTTGTTTCATTGCGCTCATTTTAATCGGGGACAGCGCGGCTCGTAAACCTCCGCAAAGCTCGTAATGAGGTATTTAAAGCCTGAGAATTCGAAGAAGGCGGATCGATTAAGCGGCGAAGCCGCTAGTTTAGTCCCGTAATCATGCTGCTTGCTCCTGACAAGTAGACAGTTTAAAAATTTTTTCGATTGTCTTACTTCAGAAGTTTA
>NW_012067469.1:0-521 GCF_000956235.1 Wasmannia auropunctata | reverse complement strand
AAGACTCGAGGATATGTATATAATGTTTTTAAAGCAACGAAATGTTTCTAAAAATACAATCTTTTTCTTCGAAGACTTGTAGGATGTATATATAATTTTTTTAAAGCAATGAAATATTAAAAAAAAACTATCTCTCACTTCAAAGACTCCAGAACATACATATAATTTTTTTAAAGTATATAAATATTTCTAAAAATGCAATTTCTCACTTCGAAGACTCGAGAACATACATATAATTTTTTTAAAGCATATAAATATTGCTAAAAATGCAATTTCTCACTTCGAAGATTCGAGGACATGGATATAATTTTATTAAAGCAAATAAATATTTCTAAAAATGCAACCTCTCACTTTGAAGACTCGAGGATATGCATATAATTTATTTGATCAAATGAATATTTTTAAAAATGCAATGTCTCATTTCGAAAACTCGAGGACATGCATATAATTTTTTCAAAGCAAAAAAATATTACTTAAAAATATAGTCACTTTGAAAACCTAAAACATGTATATGTATAATG
>NW_012067468.1:0-333 GCF_000956235.1 Wasmannia auropunctata | reverse complement strand
CCCCTGTGTGCCTTGTCGACTCAGTTGTATGCTATACGAAGTTATTACGTATTTGGGGGAGGGAATTTTTATAGATGCATATTAGCATCAAAAGAGTAGGGGAATATAGCGTAATTTAGTCACCTTTTTTTTAAACGACTCTAAAACTCGTATTTTTTCGAATTTCATGAAACCAAATAAACCGTTGGAAAGATAAAAACCTAGCGCAACTTTTTCTCGAATATACCTACCTTCTATCTCATCGCAAAAAAAAATATGATCATTTTCCCGAAACACAAAAAATCGAGGTTTTTTTTCATAGCGTAATTTGGTCAACCGTATAAATCCTAAGAA
>NW_012067467.1:0-438 GCF_000956235.1 Wasmannia auropunctata | reverse complement strand
TATCCCCTGTGTGCCTTGTCGACTCAGTTGTATGCTATACGAAGTTATTACGTTACGGCTCTTCTTTATTTTCGATTGGTATATCATCATTTATACATACCATTTCTTTAACATCATACGATTTTTCTTCTCTTTCATTTTCTCTTTCTTCTTGTTCATTCCATTCTTCTTCTTCAATTAATTCCGCTTCTGGAATATCGAAAGAATTTTAAAAATCCAGGGACTCTTCTTCTTCAATTTCAAATTGGTCCTGGTATATTTCTTGCAGCATGGTTTCAATTTTATTTTTTATTTCCATTTTTAATTTTGTAGTGGGAGTTTCGGGCACATTTAAAAAAGTTGTAGTAAATAATACAACTATTACATTTCTCGGATTGAACATTTTGCCTCTGAAAAATTATAAATAATAAATTGTAGTTATATAAACATCTTTAGAAA
>NW_012067466.1:0-544 GCF_000956235.1 Wasmannia auropunctata | reverse complement strand
CGTGTGCTCTTCCGATCTGTAGCAATCGAAATATTAATAATGTAATTTACAAAAATATTTCAATAAGAAATAAATAATATTCTTCTTGTTTACATATTCTTCTTGATCAAATTATCCAGCTTTGAAATTGTTAGCATTCGGAAAGATGCTAATAGTGCTATTTGAGTCACTCTATTTCCTTATTTTACATTCTATTGAAAGATAAAGATAGATTGACACAAATAGCGCAAATAGTATTTTCTTTTGACACTGGTAATCCAATTGTCATGTTTATTCTGCTGCAAGAAGAGGAGAAAAATGAATCAAATATTTAATACTAACAAGGGACATGTCACAACTGTCCGGCACCGATTTAATTCTCCTTAGAATATGTTTTTAAACACAAAAATCTAAGAGACACGTATTTTTTTATATGTGCGGAATCTCAGGTTTAAGGGGTGAAACACCCTTTTGAAAAAAAATTGTTTTTTTCTTTCATGGCGAATATCATCGAAAATATAAAAGATAGAAAAAAATGTTTTAAACAAAAGTTGTACGGTTTGAA
>NW_012067465.1:0-326 GCF_000956235.1 Wasmannia auropunctata | reverse complement strand
TTTTCAGTAAGGTAATGCAATTTTTTATGGGAATTCTAACTTGGTCATCACATATTGATATCAAATCTTTCATACAAGTAATATACATTTATGACTTAAAAAAGGAAAAACAATTTTTATAGAATTTTAACTTGGCGCCATTTATTGATATCAGATCTTTTATACAAATAATATATATATATATATATATATATATTTCACTAAAATAGAGATCGGTATTTAAAGTACCAAAAGATATAGCATTTAGGTTTTATTTTGAAAGAAATAATAGATGTACCGCTTAGATTTTATTGTTTAATTTTGTACACCTGTTTTTTTGTTAAAAA
>NW_012067464.1:0-315 GCF_000956235.1 Wasmannia auropunctata | reverse complement strand
GATAACTTCGTATAATGTATGCCATAAAACCTTTAATTAGTACACATTTTTAGAGATTTGACGCATTTTCATTTGGACCTATGTAATTCCATAAAAAATAAATAGGATCCTTTTCTAAAGTGTCGATCTGAAAATTAGAGATTTCAAGCTGTAAAATGCTTTTTTGAACATCTCGATACGATCATTTTTGACGAAGTTACACTCATTTGAAGCTTGTCTAGTTTAAAATTATAGAATACATGTGCCAAAAATAAAAAATCACCTTACTCTACCATCCAAAAATAGGCAAAATTCAAGAGAGTGTAACTTCGTCAA
>NW_012067463.1:0-353 GCF_000956235.1 Wasmannia auropunctata | reverse complement strand
TATCCCCTGTGTGCCTTGTCGACTCAGTTGTATGCTATACGAAGTTATTACGTACTAAAGTTTTGAAATTAATTTGCAAGTGGGGTTTTGATGGAGCTTCTAGTCAAAGTACTTACAAACAAAAATTTCAAGATGAAAACGTATCGGACGATTCTATTATTATGAGTTTTGTTCCCATTAAATTAATGAGTGATTGTGACATTGTATGGTCAAATCCAAATCCGCCCTCAACTCGTTATTGCCGACCAATAAAATTTGAATTCGTTCATGAAAATACGGAAATTATGAAAAAAGAATACAAAAGAATGCAAAATGAAATAACTAACGAACTTGTTACCCACAAAATGCGGAAA
>NW_012067462.1:0-337 GCF_000956235.1 Wasmannia auropunctata | reverse complement strand
ATTTTACAGCTTGAAATCTCTACTTTTCAGATCAACACTTTAGAAAAGAATCCTATTATTTTTTATAGAATTACATAAGTCCAAATGAAAATGCGTCAAATCTCCAAAAATGTGTACTAAATTTAAAAGGTTTCATGGCATAAACTAAAAATCGCACACAAATGCAGTTTACTGCTCTCGAAAGAGTGAATCTTTACCTTTAATTTACTTTTTTGTTGAGCGTCGTACGATTTTTTTTCACTGAGTTATTCAACAATGAAGTAAAAAGGGTCATTTTTGCTTCAATGTTAAATAACTCGATGAAAAAAAATCGTACGACGCTCAACAAAAAAAGCAA
>NW_012067461.1:12984-13399 GCF_000956235.1 Wasmannia auropunctata | reverse complement strand
TTTTACCTCCGGCGCCGAAAATTTTCCGCTATCGAGGCGAACGGACCACGGGGGTGCACGGGGTTACTCGGGTGACCGAATAAACGTGCGGGCACGCGAATCGACATAATATTAAGGGCGCTAGCGGGGAAGCGTCGATCGGCCAGGTTTACCTCCGGACCCAACAGAACCGAAAATTTTCCAAGTCCCGCGCGGTGTGTTGCTTTCGCGCGGCGTGTTGCTCTCGCCGCGTTTACCTCCGGCGCCAAAAATTCTCCGCTATCGAGGCGAACGGACGACGGGGGTGCACGGGGGCACTCGGGTGGCCGAATAGACGTGCGGGCACGCGAATCGACGTAATATTAAGGGCGCTAGCGGGGAAGCGTCGATCGGCCAGGTTTACCTCCGACTGAGTCGACAAGGCACACAGGGGATA
>NW_012067461.1:0-837 GCF_000956235.1 Wasmannia auropunctata | reverse complement strand
GGTGGCCGAATAGACATGCGGGCACGCGAATCGACGTAATATTAAGGGCGCCAGCGGGAAGCGAAGCGTCGATCGGCCAGGTTTACCTCCGGACCC
This sequence comes from Wasmannia auropunctata, assembly GCF_000956235.1. Classification (NCBI taxonomy): domain Eukaryota; kingdom Metazoa; phylum Arthropoda; class Insecta; order Hymenoptera; family Formicidae; genus Wasmannia; species Wasmannia auropunctata. The sequence continues at coordinate 741 of NW_012067461.1, read as the reverse complement.
GCCCGAAATTTTCTAAGTCCCGCGCGGCGTGTTCCTTTCGCGCGGTGTGTTGCTTTCGCCGCGTTTACCTCCGACGCCGAGATATTCTCCGCTATGGAGGCGAACGGACGACGGGTGTGCACGGGGGCACTCGGGTGGTCGAATAGACGAGCGGGCACGCGAATCGACGTAATATTAAGGGCGCCAGCGGGGAAGCGAAGCGTCGATCTGCCAGGTTTACCTCCGGACCCTACCCGAAAATTTTTAAGTACCGCGCGGCGTGTTGCTTTCGCGCGGAGTGTTGTTTTCGACGCGTTTACCTCCGGCGCCGAAAATTCTCCGCTATCGAGGCGAACAAACGACTTGGGTGCACGGGGGCACTGGGGTGGCCGAATAGACGTGCGGGCACGCGAATCGACGTAATATTAAGGGCGCTAGCGCGGAAACGTCGATCGGCCAGGTGTACCTCCGGACCCGACCCGAAAATTTACCTAAAGTTCCCGCGCGGCGTGTTGCTTTCGCGCGGCGTGTTGCTTTCGCCACGACCTCCGGCCCCAAAAATTCTCCGCTATCGAGGCGAACGGACGACGGGGATGCACGGGGGCACTCGGGTGGCCGAATAGACGTGCGGGCACGCGAATCGACGTAATATTAAGGGCGCTAGCGCGGAAGCGTCGATCGGCCAAGTGTACCTCCGGACCCGACCCGAAAATTTTCTAAGTCCCGCGCGGCGTGTTGCTTTCGCGCGGCGTATTGCTTTCG
>NW_012067460.1:0-320 GCF_000956235.1 Wasmannia auropunctata | reverse complement strand
CGACTCAGTTGTATGCTATACGAAGTTATTACGTCCAGGGAACACACGCTGATTCCTTCAGTGTAGACGCGCGTGCGGCCCCAGAACATCTAAGGGCATCACAGACCTGTTATTGCTCAATCTCGTGCGGCTAGAAGCCGCCTGTCCCTCTAAGAAGATTTGTTTGTACGTTGGTAGTAAAAACCCACCGGCCGAAGCCGGGGGCCTTCGCGATACCATAAGGTACGCCTATTTAGCAGGCTAGAGTCTCGTTCGTTATCGGAATTAAACCAGACAAATCGCTCCACCAACTAAGAACGGCCATGCACCACCACCCACCG
>NW_012067459.1:0-373 GCF_000956235.1 Wasmannia auropunctata | reverse complement strand
TATTGTAAAAACAAAAAAATACGTGCTTTAACTGCTTCATTTTTTTAGTAAGGCAAAGATTTAATAGATATTCAATTTAATATACATTCTACCTTGGCGTAGGGGTCTGTACTAATCTTTTCGGTATCTAGTATTTTTGGTATTATTGTAGACTCATTTATTTAGTAAGGCAAAGATTTAATAAATATTTTTACCTTGCGTAGGGGTCTGTCTAATCTTTTCGATATCTATTGTTTTTAGTATATTGTAGACTCATTTATTTAGTAAGGCAAAGATTTAATAAATATTTTTACCTTGCGTAGGGGTCTGTCTAATCTTTTCAATATCTATTATTTTTAATATATTGCAGACTCATACATTGTATAAGGCGAAA
>NW_012067458.1:0-719 GCF_000956235.1 Wasmannia auropunctata | reverse complement strand
CGTCGATTCTCGCCGTTTGAAGCTCGGAAACGTCGTATCCTTGCGTTCGCGGCGTTTCCACCATTCAAACGTCGAATCTCGACGTGCGAAGCGCGGAACCGCCGGATCCGAGCGCCCGCGACGTTCCCACCGCTCAAACGTCGATTCTCGCCGTTTAAGCTCGGAAACGTCGTATCCTTGCGTTCGCGGCGTTTACCACCATTCAAAACGTCGAATCTACGGACGTGCGAAAGGCGCGGGAACCGCCGGGATCCGAGCGCCCGCGACGTTCCCACCGGCTCAAAACGTCGATTCTCGCCGTTTGAAGCTCGGAAAACGTCCGTATCCTTGCGTTCGCGGCGTTTCCACCATCCAAAGTCCCGAATCTGACCGTGCGAAGCNCGGACGCCGGATCCGAGCGCCCGCGACGTTCCCACCGCTCAAACGTCGATTCTCGCCGTTTGAAGCTCGGAAACGTCGTATCCTTGCGTTCGCGGCGTTTCCACCATTCCAAACGTCCGAATCTCGACGTGCGAAGCGCGGACGCCGGATCCGAGCGCCCGCGACGTTCCCACCGCTCAAACGTCGATTCTCGCCGTTTGAAGCTCGGAAACGTCGTATCCTTGCGTTCGCGGCGTTTCTACCATTCAAACGTCCGAATCTCGACGTGCGAAGCGCGGAACCGCCGGATCCGAGCGCCCGCGACGTTCCCACCGCTCAAACGTAATAACTTCGTATAG
>NW_012067457.1:0-428 GCF_000956235.1 Wasmannia auropunctata | reverse complement strand
TATCCCCTGTGTGCCTTGTCGACTCAGTTGTATGCTATACGAAGTTATTACGTTAAAAAATGTGAGAATAACCTCGACTCTCGTCTCGCCGAAAGTTCTTAAAAGCACTTCCTATTTATTAATCCAAAGAGTCTACCTTTCAAACGGTACATAAAGTCTGACGGAGAAAGAGAGAGAAAGAGCACGCTGCGCAAATATGTTTATAAAGAAAAAACTCTTTTTGCATGCTTCATGATGGCGCGCAATAGCGGCTGGCGGTAGAGATGTAAATAGAAAAAAAATTAAAAAATTGTTTTTTTTTTCAACTATCTATTTAATACCTATATTTTACTTAATATAAGTTAATTTTTCAGGATTTTTTATTTTATAGATAGTAGATTTAAATTATCATAATTTTAACCTTTACGCAAAACGAGAAAGCCAATATA
>NW_012067456.1:0-469 GCF_000956235.1 Wasmannia auropunctata | reverse complement strand
CCCCTGTGTGCCTTGTCGACTCAGTTTATGCTATACGAAGTTATTACGTATATTATTTATCTGTCTTTTTGTAATTTAAAATAGTGGTATGATAATGTTGCCACATATTGTATACAATTATTATTGCATAGTAAAATTTTATTATCTAAACTTGACTGATCTTATTATTAAATACGTAGAGAATTTAAAATGTCTCGTTATGTAAAAAGAATAAAAAAGGAATAATAGACAAAATTGGTCGTCTATCTCAGATGGAAGATTAGTACAATTCTGTAGTGAGCTGTACAATTATAGGCTGAATTAGAAATCTGCTGTACACTACCTAAAAGCAAATATTTTTACATAATGTACAAAATGATACAATGTTATCACTTAAAATTTAAAAAATGTCTTCTATGTGTAAAATAGCTTTTGTTTATTTTACTTAACAAATGTTGCGTTTTATTCAATAGTTACATTTTAGCTACTA
>NW_012067455.1:0-467 GCF_000956235.1 Wasmannia auropunctata | reverse complement strand
TGTGTGCCTTGTCGACTCAGTCATGTGTTATCCAAATAAAACAGTCTACAATGACAATGACCTACAGAAATAACAGAGTATTCTATTAGCTATAAACGCATACAGATGCGATCGCAGCGCGCAGGGTCAAATAATGGGTAACAAGGGTCACAAGTATAAGAATATAATCGCACCTCTGTTGCCAGAAGATGTGAAAAGCGGTAAAAAAATTGGAAAAGGTATACCGCTCACCATGACAGTAAATGATAGCAAGATTGAATACATTCATTGGGACGATCCCAACGAGCTTGTAGATCGCCTTCGATTGCTCGAGGCCAAGCTGGTCACAATGCGCACGACAACGAGATTATCGAGGAACTTCGCGAAGCGGGTATTATTATAAATTAAACAACACAGTATGAATCATTTAGTCAACATCGAAATGCCGATCAACAAGTTTGGGACGTCTCTCGGTATAGGCGGAACAA
>NW_012067454.1:0-512 GCF_000956235.1 Wasmannia auropunctata | reverse complement strand
ATCGAGATGATCAAAAAAGCATTTTACAGCTTGAAATCTCTACTTTCTAAACTTGATACTTAAGAAAACGATCCTACTGATCTTTCATGGAATTACACGGACAGAAAGGGAGACCCGACGAATCTCAAAATTTTCTACAAACTTTGACAAGTTCCATGGCGTGGAATAAAAATCGCACATAAACAGGGTTTACAGCTTTCGAAAGAATAAATCTTTCTCTTTAATTTGTTTTTTTGTTGAGCTTCGTACGATTTTTTTTCACCGAGTTATTTGACATTGAAGCAAAAATGACCCTTTTTACTTCAATGTTGAATAACTCAGTGAAAAAAAATCGTACGACGCTCAACAAAAAAGCAAATTAAAGGTAAAGATTCACTCTTTCGAATGCAGTAAACTGTATTTGTGTGCGATTTTTAGTTTATGCCATGAAACCTTTTAAATTTAGTACACATTTTTGGAGATTTGACGCATTTTTATTGGACCTATGTAATTCCATAAAAATAATAGGATCC
>NW_012067453.1:0-457 GCF_000956235.1 Wasmannia auropunctata | reverse complement strand
TCGTATATACAATTGCAATACATAGTATATTATTCCTTACCGTCGCAAAACATTCTATTGATGCAAAAAACAATCCACCAACATTTAAATTAAAATTTTTGGTGCCCATTTGTAATAGAAAGAGTATAATTCTTTGTATGTGTAAGGGAGCCACATACCATTGAACAGCGTATCTGTAATACGAAAAGTCGACAATCTTTTTAAAAAAGAAAGGAATATTCATAAATAATATTAAGTACGTTGTTTATTTTATAATTAACGTGCTTGCATTTACCTTCAAGATAGATATTCATAAAGTTCACATTTACACATAAACACACGTACAAATAATATTTCAAAATAGCATCTTACACAGTAACAAATATGTGATTATTGTGATCCATAATATCTTGCCCGACATAATTAGCAGTGAACATGTATGCAATAATAGCTATTACAATTGCAATGCAAAGTAAAA
>NW_012067452.1:0-324 GCF_000956235.1 Wasmannia auropunctata | reverse complement strand
TTTTCAAGAAAAATGTAAAGTAATGTACACCGATACTGATAGTCTAATTTACCACATTGAATGCGACGATGTTTATGAAATCATGAAGCGTGACATTAGGAAATTTGATACGAGCGATTACGCGGTTGATAATGTGTACGGTATTCCACTCGCTAATAAAAAGGTTTCGGGCCTGATGAAAGATGAAAACAATGGCGCAATCATGACTGAATTCGTCGGGCTTAGAGCAAAGATGTATGCCTTGCGTGTTGATGGTAAAAAAGATACAAAAAAGGTAAAAGGTATCAAGAATAAGATCGGAAGAGCACACGTCTGAACTCCAGC
>NW_012067451.1:0-456 GCF_000956235.1 Wasmannia auropunctata | reverse complement strand
TATCCCCTGTGTGCCTTGTCGACTCAGTTACATTATACGAAGTTATACGATTACCTCATATACAGATTCTAGATATCGTCATTAATTTGTTAGATATTGCATTATAAACAAATGGATAGCGAGAGAAACTTATAACTTGTTCCCTTCGATTTATTAATGTTAAATAACAATTACCAAACAAGTGGATTATCGATATCTTCTCTCGATTGTTAAATAATGGATTTTAAACAATTGCAATAGTTTAGACCGATTTCTAAATTCTAATTAACAATTACTGCATAGACAGATCTCACATATCATTGTTAACTTGCTAAATATTGCGTTATAAACAAATGAATAATGTGAGAGGTTTAGAACTTATTTCGTTGAATTTATTAATATTAAATAACAATTATTAAAGTGGATCATTAATATCTTTATCCGATTATTAAATAATACTTTAAACAAATGTAATAA
>NW_012067450.1:0-388 GCF_000956235.1 Wasmannia auropunctata | reverse complement strand
TATCCCCTGTGTGCCTTGTCGACTCAGTTGTATGCTATACGAAGTTATTACGTATAAACGCGGAGAAGGGGAAAAGCGACCGACGGTATAAATATCGTTGCCCGGATGGCAACGAGGTCTTTTGTTCCGGTTCCGTTGGCGTGTAAACTCCGCGTAACAAAAGTCCCGCAAAGTATTGCGTAATAGAAAGTGTCCGTTATTCAGCGAGCGTTGTAAACACCGACGAGGAAAGTATCTCGATCGGACGTCGCGAGTACGGATCATACGATTCCGAAACGGATCTAGCGCGAGTTTGTTGCGCATTTATACGACGTTTTCTTGAAACCCTATACGCGATTTCGGTTATCATTTATGCGTTATAGCGCTGTGTCGGTCGTGGCAGGGCCGA
>NW_012067449.1:0-401 GCF_000956235.1 Wasmannia auropunctata | reverse complement strand
TTCAACCATGTGCAATAAAGTTATTTTCCAAAGTATCATTTTTGAGAAATAATTACAAACTCCTCTATGCGCACACCATATCCGTACTCGCTTACGCTGCGCGCACCCAGCAATTCTTCACATAGCACATTCTGCTCGCATTTTTTGCATTTAACAAGGTATAACAATGAAAGGAAAAATATTTGACCACAAATATGATGATCATGAAAATAATGTTGTATGCAAAAAGATTGGTTACACCATGATTCACCAAACTGATTAATTTGAACCATAAATATTATATTTACATTATTTGTAATTGTATTAATATCACTTTAATATATCGCTAGTCCGGAACAATAGAGGCATATCTTAAAAATACCATTTTTTGCTAAAAATGCCATTTCTACTTGTGGGTATTT
>NW_012067448.1:0-353 GCF_000956235.1 Wasmannia auropunctata | reverse complement strand
ATCCCCTGTGTGCCTTGTCGACTCAGTATGTATGCTATACGAAGTTATTACGTAAACACTTATAATTCAAAAACTATTATAGTCTCAACATTTTGGTATTGGAACTTTTGTCTTAAAATGATCTCAGAAATCTACCCTTAAGCGTTAGTCCGGTCATTACGGGACACCCTGTATATATATATACAGGGTGTCCCATAATAACCGCACCAGACTTCGTGGGCAGGTAGAGCAGATGAAACTGAACAGAAAAGTCCTCTATCATTTTGCAAAATTCGCAATTGTTAAAGAGATATTAATTTTTAAAGATCGGCGAATAAACGCATATCCATCCGCCATACCGCTGAAAGCAGGCA
>NW_012067447.1:0-356 GCF_000956235.1 Wasmannia auropunctata | reverse complement strand
CCGCGTCGCGATGCGGCTCCGCACTCCCGGGGCGTCTCGTTCTCATCGCGTAGAAGAGGCGCACCCAGAGTCGTAACACGTTGGGACCCGAAAGATGGTGAACTATGCCTGGTCAGGACGAAGTCAGGGGAAACCCTGATGGAGGTCCGTAGCGATTCTGACGTGTCAAATCGATCGTCGGAACTCGGGTACTAGGGGCGAAAGACTAATCGAACCATCTAGTAGCTGGTTCCCTCCGAAGTTTCCCTCAGGATAGCTGGCACTCGGCCGTTCCGCACGGAACGCGCGCGAGTCTCATCTGGTAAAGCGAATGATTAGAGGCCTTGGGGCCGAAACGACCTCAACCTATTCTCAAA
>NW_012067446.1:0-441 GCF_000956235.1 Wasmannia auropunctata | reverse complement strand
TATTATTTAATGTTATTATTTTTTTAATTTTATTTTTGTTTGTCCGGTCAATTAATTTCGCGATTATTTTTATAATTTTATTGATTAAATTTGTATACATTAAAAGTATAATAAATTTGACTAATCCTTTTGATGAAAATGTATCACTAGGAATAGTTTTCACGTCTAAATATTATTATCTTTATAAAATTACCATTTTTAATGAAGTTATAGCAAAAGATAAACTCTTAATACCTGTGTCCGGACAATTAATTTCGTGACTGTAACTCGATGACACAATTTCAAGATAGAGCAACTTTGTCAAAAATTATCGTAACATAACGATCGAAAAAGCATTTCACAGCTTAAAGTCTCTACTTTTGAAATCCATAATTCATTAAATGACTTACTGATTCTTTACAAAGCTGCACGGATGCAAATGGAGGTGTGACAAATCGCAAA
>NW_012067445.1:0-362 GCF_000956235.1 Wasmannia auropunctata | reverse complement strand
TTTATACNCGCGTTATATTTTCANACNTTTTATCTGTGTTTTACACAGTTAAATGCATATTTTTATACGCTTAATTTTACAATAATATGTGTAAGCGTGTAGAAAATATGTATTTAACTGTGTAAGACTACAGATAAAATGTGTAAAATTTAGACTTACACACTTGGATTTGCAGTGTTAGCAGCAGAAGTATTGATTCGTAATTTCAAGATGATGTTACTTCGTAGTCTCCATTTTTGAATAACGCACAACAACTGTCTTGTATCTGACAACTAAAAGAGCCGTTTTTTTTGTTTGTTTGCGATACGATGACAAATTGTATAAAGCGGTTCGCACATCAGATCTTCAATTAGAGATCGATT
>NW_012067444.1:0-345 GCF_000956235.1 Wasmannia auropunctata | reverse complement strand
TAACTCCGGTATATATATACGCCGCACCTATTAAAAACTTAATTTATCAGGTATTATTAATTATGTTTAAGGTAAATGAACTATACCAGTAAAAACTTTAGACTGTCTATTATTATAAAAAAAATATTAAGAATTCAAAATATTTATTTTTTTTATATTAAAAAACAATTTCTTTAAACCCTTGCATTTTTGCCGTATAAAAATAGGGGTGGGTTATACAGCTACTCACGGGATAAATAATTTAAAAAATATACAAATAATCTAAATAATAATAGTAAATAACATGTAAATTGACAACATAATTTACATTTACTTATTAATTAATATGAATAAATAAATGAAGAA
>NW_012067443.1:0-342 GCF_000956235.1 Wasmannia auropunctata | reverse complement strand
TAGGAATATTGAAGTACAAGCAGAAATACATGCACCTCCCACAAATATAAAAATACTACACGATAAAAACAAAAAGAAGGAAAATAAAAATTTACAAAAACCGCCTAATGAAGATTTAATTGAAGAATTAGAAGAAGCCATACCACTGAATAAAAAGGAGTCGAAAACAATGGAAATAGATAATGACGACAAGATGGATTACGAAATAGAAAATAGATTGTTGGATTATCGTGAACAAAAAACTTCGAGCAATGAGACAAGTGACAGCGAAATAGAAAAAATATTTTCCCCTCCAACATATAAAGCGAAACCGTATCCTATAAAAATACCTGCAAAATTAAA
>NW_012067442.1:0-347 GCF_000956235.1 Wasmannia auropunctata | reverse complement strand
TTTTTTGCGTTCGCGGCGTTTCCACCATTCAAACGTCGAATCTCGACGCGCGAAGCGCGGAACCGCCGGATCCGAGCGCCCGCGACGTTCCCACCGCTCAATCGTCGATTCTCGCCGTTTGAAGCTCGGAAACGTCGTATCCTTGCGTTCGCGGCGTTTCCACCATTCAAACGTCGAATTTTGACGTGCGAAGCGCGGAACCGCCGGATCCGAGCCCCCGCGACGTTCCCACCGCTCAAACGTCGATTCTCGCCGTTTGAAGCTCGGAAACGTCGTATCCTTGCGTTCGCGGCGTTTCCACCATTCAAACGTCGAATCTCGACGCGCGAAGCGCGGAACCGCCGGAT
>NW_012067441.1:0-613 GCF_000956235.1 Wasmannia auropunctata | reverse complement strand
ATTATACGAAGTTATACGATGCCGTTTGAAGCTCGGAAACGTCGTATCCTTGCGTTCGCGGCGTTTCCACCATTCAAACGTCGAATCTCGACGTGCGAAGCGCGGAACCGCCGGATCCGAGCGCCCGCGACGTTCCCACCGCTCAAACGTCGATTCTCGCCGTTTGAAGCTCGGAAACGTCGTATCCTTGCGTTCGCGGCGTTTCCACCATTCAAACGTCGAATCTCGACGTGCGAAGCGCGGAACCGCCGGATCCGAGCGCCCGCGACGTTCCCACCGCTCAAACGTCGATTCTCGCCGTTTGAAGCTCGGAAACGTCGTATCCTTGCGTTCGCGGCGTTTCCACCATTCAAACGTCGAATCTCGGCGTGCGAAGCGCGGACCCGCCGGATCCGAGCGCCCGCGACGTTCCCACCGCTCAAACGTCGATTCTCGCCGTTTGAAGCTCGGAAACGTCGTATCCTTGCGTTCGCGGCGTTTCCACCATTCAAACGTCGAATCTCGACGTGCGAAGCGCGGGAACCGCCGGATCCGAGCGCCCGCGACGTTCCCACCGCTCAAACTTCGATTCTCGCCGTTTGAAGACTGAGTCGACAAGGCACACAGGGGATAA
>NW_012067440.1:0-337 GCF_000956235.1 Wasmannia auropunctata | reverse complement strand
ATATTTGGTGTTATTTTTCCATAATGTGTACGTAATATATTGTGATGCATTTACTTTATATAGAATCCAATATTCACATTTGGAAATAAGTTAATATTTCTTAGAAACCAAATAAAGTTAAAATTAATAGCTTATAAAATTAGTTTAAGTAAATTCATTGTTGTGTTCAGATTAAATTAATTTAAGCAAAATTAAAAATTATTTTGAAAAGCATTATTTATATCATGTTAAAATATCGTTATTGTTTAAAATGACATTTAAAATAATATAATATTTCTAGTAGGGATTACCAGATTTTAATATTTTATTTGTAAGACATATATTTTATATGAATTAA
>NW_012067439.1:0-632 GCF_000956235.1 Wasmannia auropunctata | reverse complement strand
TCCGATCTGAATTAGTAAACTATTTAAGTTCAGTGATACCATTTATCAATATTTATTTAATTTTATTTTTTTAAATCAATATTTATTTTATGATCAATATTTATTTTATGATTCATATTTCAAGCAATGAAAGACATTTATAATTGATTCTCAATATTTAAGACTGTCTTAAACACAGTCTTAAAATGTCGTAAAATAATTATAACAGAGCCGTATTAGTATCTTAAGACATTATTTATAAATATTAGCCAAGGATTAGGAACAAGTGAATGGAGGAGCGCGCGCCGGCCCTGAGCGCCGCATGGATAAGAACGATTATTCGTTAACTTTAACCAGCTCTCCTGCCAAAATTACTTGTCAAATCAAAATTTGCTAAAGGAAAAAGTTGTTCCTTTTAGCACAAAGTATAACGTCCTGTACTCCGAATGCGCCAATTCTGGGACACCCTGTATATAAATTTATAGACATATATACAGGGTGTCCCACCTCTACCGGATTTCCTTTTAAGAATGTGTTCCTGAGATAATTTTGAGACGAAAATCCTAATACAAAAATGTCGAGGCTATAATATTTTTTAAATTATAAACGATTTAAGTTAACCAATATTAGCGGCTGAAACTTGCGCGCTCAGG
>NW_012067438.1:0-300 GCF_000956235.1 Wasmannia auropunctata | reverse complement strand
TATCCCTCAGAGGGCAAGATTCGAGTATACATGCATACTCTCAGACTCGCCGTCTTCGGGGCAGCTTGCAGTATAAACGCAATTGAGGCACTACCGGTGGCGTGTGATAACCGGGCCTCCTATGTCTAGCAGGATGAGCTCAAGATAAGGTCGCCATAACATTGGCCTTACCCCTGCTCCAGCTGGATGTTGGTTTAATGTACTCAGTCCAGGATAAGCCCAGACACAATGCTCGATTAGTCTAAACATCGCGAGTGATCGGATGACCGGAGGAGAGCCCGACCCTGACCCCGGGCCCAA
>NW_012067437.1:0-425 GCF_000956235.1 Wasmannia auropunctata | reverse complement strand
CTATTATAAGTGAATATTATTACTAATAATATTTTATTGTAATTTATTTACTTATAATAGTATTATTTATTATACTTATATTTTTTATTCCACACCGTTTTTAATCTATTTTTCTATTTATTTATAAATAAACACTTCTTCACTGTTTTAACGTCTTGATTATACACTCCATGCCGATGCGCATGCGCGCTTAATAAAAGCCCCTAGATTTTGGACAAAAACATTGTTTTTTCTATTTAAACAAAAATGCAAAGGTGCATTTTATGAAATTGACTTATTCGAATGGAGCAAACCGGGAGCATTATTTTAAAACCTTATTTATTACAAAATATCACTTTGACAAAAAGTTATGACGTTTTTCGACGAAAAATCCCTAGATTTATTACAAGAACGTTTCTTTTAATTTACAAAAGAAACTATTAAAA
>NW_012067436.1:0-436 GCF_000956235.1 Wasmannia auropunctata | reverse complement strand
GTCTAAATGAACTTCTTACAATATCTTCTGTCTCACTCAAACACGTGGAATGTCCTTATCTAACTTATTGAAGTGCCATCTCTTGGAAAATCCGGCACTACTGCCAAACGTAATTTTTGCTGCATTTACCTCAACCGAGCGTACGAATTATCACAAATTACAGTTTAGTGGATATCTTTTTTTCTACGCTTTCAATCGTAGTTCAAAAGACTTTGTATTATTCGTTCATGTATACTGTGGTGTTAGACGCACGCATTTTGTACATATGAGCTACAGAACTTTCACACTAATGAAATGATTATGTCAGGTTATGGTTAGGTGTCAGCTGTACGACCCGAAAAAAGGTAATTTTTTAATTTTGTTCCGATTTTACTACAAATTCGACCGTCTAACACCACAATTTTATGTCTATTTTAACCCTGTGAAAGGATTTTCA
>NW_012067435.1:0-596 GCF_000956235.1 Wasmannia auropunctata | reverse complement strand
TATCCCCTGTGTGCCTTGTCGACTCAGTTGTATAAAAGATCTGATATCAATAAATGGCGCCAAGTTAAAATTCTATAAAAATTGTTTTTCCTTTTTTAAGTCATAAATGTATATTACTTATATGAAAGATTTGATATCAATAAATGGCGCCAAGTTATAATCCCATAAAAATTACGTTACGTTATCCTACTTAAGTCACATATGTATGTATATCATTTGTATACAAAATTTAATATTGAATTTGATATGGATTGTTCTTAATAAGTGATCCCAAGTGTTAAGTATACGTGCGAATTCAAATTAATTTAGCTTGGCGCGCTGCGCGTTTCGGTAATATTCGGGCCACTGGCCCACTCGACGCAACCATCGGTCGCCTCCGGCGCCCTTCGGGTCGTTGCGGTCGCGGCGCTCACGCCGCCCGGCAGAATCTCGCCATGCCTAGACAAGGGCACACGTCTGTTTCTATTAACGACATATTCATCTTATTTTCTTGTTAAGTGTTCGGTTGCTACCGCAAGTGGTGTTCAATTTCAATAAAGGATTGTTAAAGTTCAAAGGCGTTTATTGTCTTGGCCACGCCGCACCCTGAAGAATCC
>NW_012067434.1:0-447 GCF_000956235.1 Wasmannia auropunctata | reverse complement strand
TCCCCTGTGTGCCTTGTCGACTCAGCAAGGATACGACGTTTCCGAGCTTCAAACGGCGAGAATCGACGTTTGAGCGGCGGGAACGTCGCGGGCGCTCGGATCCGGCGGTTCCGCGCTTCGCACGTCGAGATTCGACGTTTGAATGGTAGAAACGCCGCGAACGCAAAATACGACGTTTCCGAGCTTCAAACGGCGAGAATCGACGTTCGAGCGGTGGGAACGTCGCGGGCGCTCGGATCCGGCGGTTCCGCGCTTCGCACGTCGAGATTCGACGTTTGAATGGTAGAAACGCCGCGAACACAAGGATACGACGTTTCCGAGCTTCAAACGGCGAGAATCGACGTTCGAGCGGTGGGAACGTCGCGGGCGCTCGGATCCGGCGGTTCCGCGCTTCGCACGTCGAGATTCGACGTTTGAATGGTAGAAACGCCGCGAACGCAAGGACAA
>NW_012067433.1:0-312 GCF_000956235.1 Wasmannia auropunctata | reverse complement strand
AAATCGAAAAATATAAAAAATTGTCCGACGGAAAAATAGTCATATTTATTTATCAGATTTTTCGATTTTTGGTTCAAAAAAATTTTCCTAAAATTTTTATTGCAGAAATCAAAAAATATAAAAAATTGTCCGAGGGAAAAATAGTCATATTTATTTTTCAGATTTTTCGATTTTTGGTTCAAAAAAATTTTTTTAATTTTATTGCAGAAATCGAAAATATAAAAATTGTCCGAGGGAAAAATAGTCATTTATTTTTCAGATTTTCGATTTTGGTTCAAAAAATTATTTAAATTTTATTGCAGAAATCGAAAA
>NW_012067432.1:0-381 GCF_000956235.1 Wasmannia auropunctata | reverse complement strand
TGTGCTCTTCCGATCTTTCAATATACATACATTATTTATAAAAGATATTAAAAAAAAAATGTATTATTTTATAACAATTAAAAATTCTAAAATATTTAATTAGAAAGAAAATATCCTAAATTTCAAAATGCTTAAAACAGTAATAACAATGAACAACATAATGTTATGAAATTTATGTAAATAAATACAATGATTATGCTGCAATCATATTAATTGTTTTTATTTTTTTTCGTATCTTTCTTCACTTTAGAAACAAAAACCAAATATAATATAATAGAGACATATAATTACAATTTGTATTACTAGCACTACAGACGCGCGTTTCACGCGCGCTATTTAACACTTCTTACTATAATTTACAATAACATCAACTTCAATACA
>NW_012067431.1:0-408 GCF_000956235.1 Wasmannia auropunctata | reverse complement strand
AATGGAATTATACCTACAATTGCATTTATTGTGAAAAAGATTACATCGTGGGTTTTAATGTGCGCCCTCGAGACCTTCTATGTGACAGATTTCTTTTTTACGCCCGATTGCTGCCAACCGAAGGTTGTTAGAAATTTACTTCTTACAAAATTATATGCGCGTCTCCGAGTCTTCTCAGTGAGATATTTCTTTTTTAGAAAAATGTATTTGCTTTTAATGAAATTATATGCTAGTTTTCGTGTCTTTTAAGTGAGAGATTTCTTTTTTAGAAATTTGTATTTGCTTTTTACGAAATTATATGCGCGCCCACGTGATTTCTAAGTGAGAGATTTCTTTTTTAGAAATATTTATTGCTTTTTATGAAATTATATGCATGCAAGTCCCCTAAGTTTTCTAAGTGAGTGATTT
>NW_012067430.1:0-393 GCF_000956235.1 Wasmannia auropunctata | reverse complement strand
TAAATGCATTTAGAATGAAAAATAAATCCTCATTATTTTATGGTAATTCTATGCAATATATGTATTTCTTCATATAAAAAAGGTACAAGAGTTAATTTTTAAATTATTTTAGATATCAAACATATTTTATAGATATTATATTTAAAAATTATATTTAAATAAAATATTTCAAGTATAATGTCTCAAAAATTATTCAAGATAAAAATGTTAATTTAAATATTAATATCCTAAAAGCTATTCAAATTCAAGAGGGAGGACAACATTTTGAATAACTCATGTATTAAAAAATGAGAATGTTTAGGTCTATTGGAGAAACCACTATAAACAAATCGTGCTATATACCGCAAGGTGGTGTGGAAATGATTATGTTTTGTCATAAATGAAAACATTTTT
>NW_012067429.1:0-324 GCF_000956235.1 Wasmannia auropunctata | reverse complement strand
AGACGTGTGCTCTTCCGATCTCTAAAGGGTTAAAAGTAACTATTTATTAAGTAGGAGCAGTGGTGAGTTAATGAGGTTAAACACTATAGATTTAGGTTGACACTATAGATTTAACAGTGTATATAATATAATATAATTATATTTCTCTGTCGTATTTACGAATATATTGAAGTTTTATTATATAGATTTTAACAGTGTATATATTATTAATTTATTACTTTATTTGTAAACATTTAACAACATTTTTTTAACATTTTTAACATTTTTAAAATAAATAACGGAACATAGTAAAACATTTTTTTTAAGAAATAAAAATAAATTAAT
>NW_012067428.1:0-707 GCF_000956235.1 Wasmannia auropunctata | reverse complement strand
TCTAGTTCTAACCGTAAACAATGCCAGCTAGCGATCCGCCGAAGTTCCTCCGAAGACTCGGCGGGCAGCTTCCGGGAAACCAAAGCTTTTGGGTTCCGGGGGAAGTATGGTTGCAAAGCTGAAACTTAAAGGAATTGACGGAAGGGCACCACCAGGAGTGGAGCCTGCGGCTTAATTTGACTCAACACGCGAAACCTCACCAGGCCCAGACACCGGAAGGATTGACAGATTGATAGCTCTTTCTTGATTTGGTGGGTGGTGGTGCATGGCCGTTCTTAGTTGGTGGAGCGATTTGTCTGGTTAATTCCGATAACGAACGAGACTCTAGCCTGCTAAATAGGCGTACCTTATGGTATCGCGAAGGCCCGTCGGTGCGACGGCCTTCGGCCGGTGGGTTTTTACTACCAACGTACAAACAAATCTTCTTAGAGAGACAGGCGACTTCTAGCCGCACGAGATTGAGCAATAACAGGTCTGTGATGTCCTTAGATGTTCTGGGTCGTACGCGCGCTACACTGAAAAAATCAGCGTGTGTTCCCTGGCCAAATGGCCCGGGTAACCCGCTGAACCTCCTTCGTGCTAGGGATTGGGGCTTGCAATTGTTCCCCATGAACGAGGAATTCCCAGTAAGCGCGAGTCATAAGCTCGCGTTGATTACGTCCCTGCCCTTTGTACACACCGACTGAGTCGACAAGGCACACAGGGGA
>NW_012067427.1:0-348 GCF_000956235.1 Wasmannia auropunctata | reverse complement strand
CTAAACAGCTACCAAAGATACCTATTAGATATTTATTTGTTATCTACATATCTATGTTAACAAAATATTTACCGGAGATACTTAATAAACATATACGTATGTGTTAATTAAAAATTTACACATTGAATAATTATTTAAATAATATTAACACGTAAATAATGTTAACTATTTTATGACGAAATTTTATTAAAATTTTGCTCCCATAACTAAGAATTATAAAATAATTGTTTGGATAATTTTCCTATAACAATAATGTAAAAAATGTACGCAAAAATATTTTTGCGTACATTTGGTTCGAGACGCTTTCACTTCTCTTGATCCAGTATTTTACATTGTGTTGTATTTGTA
>NW_012067426.1:0-366 GCF_000956235.1 Wasmannia auropunctata | reverse complement strand
AATTTTTTTGTGAAATTGTTGGATGCTATTCTACAACATATATTTTTTTTAAATGTTTGAAATACTTGATACTTAAAAAAAAAATTCTTTTCCTGATTTTTTAAAAATCATCTTATCGGTCCACTACGAAGAGCTAACTCAATTTTTAACACATAACTTAAGAAATGTATAATTGAACATGTATAATTGAAAATGTATAATTGAAATGTATAATTGCGATAACGTCTAAGAGCATTGATTGTGCTCTGGATTGCCAACGCTTAGGGACGCTTTTCGTAATCGTCCTGAGGCTGATCGAGATGGATCCCGACAACGTTTAAGAAATATTCAAAATATTCCTTCGCGATTCACATGTGAGTTTTTAAA
>NW_012067425.1:0-673 GCF_000956235.1 Wasmannia auropunctata | reverse complement strand
GTATGCTATACGAAGTTATTACGTGTTCCCACCGCTCAAACGTCGATTCTCGCCGTTTGAAGCTCGGAAACGTCGTATCCTTGCGTTCGCGGCGTTTCCACCATTCAAACGTCGAATCTCGACGTGCGAAGCGCGGAACCGCCGGATCCGAGCGCCCGCGACGTTCCCACCGCTCAAACGTCGATTCTCGCCGTTTGAAGCTCGGAAACGTCGTATCCTTGCGTTCGCGGCGTTTCCACCATTCAAACGTCGAATCTCGACGTGCGAAGCGCGGAACCGCCGGATCCGAGCGCCCGCGACGTTCCCACCGCTACGAACTCGATTCGTCGCCGTTGAGCTCGGAAACGTCGATCCTTGCGTTCGCGGCGTTTCCACCGATTCAAACGTCCGAAATCCCTCGACGTGCCGAGCGCGAACCGCCGGATCCGAGCGCCCCGCGACGTTCCCACCGCTCAAACGTCGATTCTCGCCGTTTGAAGCTCGGAAACGTGTATCCTTGCGTTCGCGGCGTTTCCACCATTCAAACGTCGAATCCTCGACGTGCCGAAGCGCGGAACCGCCGGATCCGAGCGCCCGCGACGTTCCCACCGCTCAAACGTCGATTCTCGCCGTTTTGAAGCTCGGAAACGTCGTATCCTTGCGTTCGCGGCGTTTCCACCATTCAAACGTCGAA
>NW_012067424.1:0-396 GCF_000956235.1 Wasmannia auropunctata | reverse complement strand
TTGGATTATTGTACCCAGATGATGTCTATGATCTGCATATCACAGATGTAATGTGCATGCTTGTGTTTTATTATATAGACGAAGAACACGAAAGTTTGAGAAGATACTGTTCCTCATGTGTCATTAGAGGGAATAATCAATTTTCGTATCTTCGTCTCTTGCGAAGACACACTACCAAAGAATTTATACTCCACGATGGTTATTCATGCTGGGGATGCGAATGTCCGTTGTTTCAAATAATGCCGTGTAACATGTGCCCTATTTGCACAGAGTGAGAAAGATATATTTGCGTATTCGTTTCAAAGAGAATATGGAGCAAACGATAAGAGATCTGGACGCGCAAGCCACCCGGTTGATTACGCGAGAACACTTTATCGCGTGGGAAGAGCGTGTCGA
>NW_012067423.1:0-351 GCF_000956235.1 Wasmannia auropunctata | reverse complement strand
CTTGTTTATTTTCTCGTTGACTGCCAAGATAAACTTTTAATGCTTGCCAAGTGCGAACGCGAGAAAAAGCAACATAAAGTTGCCCATGATTGAAAACGTCTTTGCGAAGATCTATTCCTACTCTGTCAAATGTTTGTCGTTGTGACTTATTAATTGTCATTGCAAAAGCTAATTTTATCGGAAACTGTCTTCTTTTAAAAGTAAAGGGGTATATATTTTCGCAATATAATGTTATACGATTTAAGAAGACGACATCTCCCATTTTATCGCCCGTTAAGATTTTGCATTTTAATAAATGATCAGCAAGCTCTATAATCATCAATCTAGTGCCATTACAAAGACCTTCATTAA
>NW_012067422.1:0-371 GCF_000956235.1 Wasmannia auropunctata | reverse complement strand
TCAGACGTGTGCTCTTCCGATCTTCTTATTTGTATTTTGTTACAGTACTGCAGAAAAATCTTTCGATACTTATTCCTACTACTTTTGTGGAAAAGACATATATCAGTTATTATATATACAAACACGTTTATGTATCACATAAGATTATATTTCTTCTTGAGTTTACTCACGGAAAATAAAATATAAAAAGGTATAATTATTATATAATATACATTTAATCACGTTTAAGAGTAAAATTAAAATATATATTTTACTTTAACATAATAAATAATGTAATGTAAATAGAGTATGTATACAATAAAGCATTACTATTTTTTAAATATATTTACTATTTTGTTTCTAAAGATGTTTATATAACTACAATTTATTAT
>NW_012067421.1:0-578 GCF_000956235.1 Wasmannia auropunctata | reverse complement strand
CCTCCAGGTCTGTCATTACGAAAAGTAATGTAATTATTAAAAGAAGTTATATGGTCTTCAGAAAGCCATGTCTCCTGTAGACATATAAGATCGAAGTTATGCATCAAGTTGGAGAATTCGTTATATTTGCCCATGAATCCTCTGCAATTCCACTGCAAAATCTTTACTGTCATTGATAAGAGAAAAACGGAAGAACAGGAGACCACCATCATCTAATATTTTACAAATATTAATTGTCTTCTTTATTTTGATTAAACAATATTTTTATGAATTCGAAAATAGCATAGGCCTTATCTTTATCTGTGTTAAAAGAATGGAAAATATGATTAATTTGATCCAAGATGAGGGTGGGTTGTGGGAACATTTTATTTAAAGTTGAGTACGAGTTACTATCCTGTTCTAAGGCAGGATTTGAAAAAAAGTTATGTGTTAAAGAAGCTTGTGAGGAAAGTTCTTTCCTTTTTCGTATAGCAGGCATAGAACGGACACTAACACTGATACTATTAGAGTCCTCCCCTCCTCGAGCCTCACCCAATACAAAATCTGAAGGGCAAGGCTCGTGTGATAGATGGCTGTAT
>NW_012067420.1:0-358 GCF_000956235.1 Wasmannia auropunctata | reverse complement strand
TATCCCCTGTGTGCCTTGTCGACTCAGTTAATTTTTGAAGATCGGCAAATAAACTTAATATCTCGTTAATAAATGCGAATTTTACAAAATAGTAGAGGACTTTTTTGTTCAGTTTAATCTACTTATCTTGTCACGCACTTGCATTCAGCGGTGGGCCGGATGAATACGCGTTTATTCGTCAATCTTCAAAAATTAATGTCTCGTTTACGATTGCGAATTTCGCAAAATGGTAGAGGACTTTTCGATTCAGTTTAGTCCGTTCAACCTACCTATGAACGGTGATACACCTATTATGAGACACCCTGTATATTTTCTAAGAAAGTACGAAATCCTTAAATTGTGCTAATTACAGAGAGAA
>NW_012067419.1:0-444 GCF_000956235.1 Wasmannia auropunctata | reverse complement strand
TTCCGATCTGGACAATTTTTTATATTTTTCGATTTCTGCAATAAAAATTTATCGAAAATTTTTCTTAACCAAAAATTGAAAAATCTGAAAAATAAATATGACTATTTTTCCCTCGGACAATTTTTTATATTTTTCGATTTCTGCAATAAAAATTTAAAAAAAATTTTTTTGAACCAAAAATCGAAAAATCTGAAAAATAAATACGACTATTTTTCCCTCGGACAATTTTTTATATTTTTTGATTTCTGCAATAAAAATTTTAGGAAAATTTTTTTGAACCAAAAATCGAAAAATCTGAAAAATAAATATGACTATTTTTCCCTCGGACCATTTTTTATATTTTTCGATTTCTGTAATAAAAATTTTTCGAAAATTTTTCTGAACCAAAAATTAAAAAATCTGAAAAATAATTATGACTAATTTGCCCTCGGACAATTTTTTATA
>NW_012067418.1:0-465 GCF_000956235.1 Wasmannia auropunctata | reverse complement strand
GCATTATAAATCTGTGTTAAATCTCAAAGACATTGAATTTCCAATGACGTTAAGTCAAATAAAAAAGTTTGAGAATCTCAACGCAATCTCCATCAACGTATATACCATTAGAGAACAAGGAACAAGTATCGATCCTACCGATTCGCCTTGCTGATACAAAGAAGCCGAAGCATGTCAATTTACTGTACGTTGTTGTAAGTCTCGCTTTGCCTTACTTACAATGTCACATTTAGTGATAAGCAGGTCACTGTTGCAATCTAATATTGCAACGATGACCCATAACAATTGAGGACGCCGACGCAGGACTTCGGCAACCTCAATACGCGTCCTCCAAAAACTGCGGCAGTTGCAATTAAGCAACAATTGCAACTGCTAAGCAGTGCAGTGGCCCACTTGAGACGGGATAAAACCCGCCGTCCAGCGGACCACTGCGGGAGTTCACTTCTAAGCATTAACGCATAACGT
>NW_012067415.1:0-667 GCF_000956235.1 Wasmannia auropunctata | reverse complement strand
AGTGACTGGAGTTCAGACGTGTGCTCTTCCGATCTAAAAATTAAAAAAATGAAAGTTAAATGCGCTATTCAGATTTTTAGTGCAAGATTATTAGCATATATTGAATACAACAGCAAAATCAAAGGTAATTTAATAACAAATAAAAATAATAATAAATAAATAAATAAATAAATTGTTAATAAATTGAATAATATATTTGTATGTACTTTATCTTTGCAGAAGGATTTGTCGATTCACAGATTGGTCCGCTACAAATACCGAACAAAGCAGGATATGATACAGCAATGGTATTAGATTTTTAAAATAAAGTTTTTGATTCCGTGAATGCACATACTTTGCATCCACAAACTCCTTTACGCGCTGCAATAACAAACAATAGTAAACATCATCACTTTTGGCCATATGCTATTAAATTATTGTCTGACATGTAGATCCAAAAACTAAGAAACCAGTTAAATGGATATCATTAAAAAATTGGATTAAAACTTTACGTGGATTTGAAAACATATGGAAAATAATTACTAACGCAGGCATCTAATTTTTAAAAACACGAAATATAAATCAAGATCCTTTAGAAAATTTTTTTGGAATGATTCGTAGCCACGGACGTCGAAACATTAATCCCTCATAGTAGTCAATTCTCTGGATCATATAAAACATTACTAAT
>NW_012067414.1:0-380 GCF_000956235.1 Wasmannia auropunctata | reverse complement strand
TAAATACACCTTTTCTTGTGAGAAGATTGAAATTTTTCTGCGGACAAATTACAGTATTCGCGTTGCAATATTTTAGTTTCTCTTTGCTAAAGGTTTGACGCCAATTTGTCGAGACTGGAACTAAGAAATTTATATGAATCGATAAATCGCAATTTTATACAAGTATTTCGATTCTTTTTATCCTCGGTGCTTTGAACAGTTTTTTGTAAACGATATATATTTTTCTTTTGTTATTGGAAGTAGATTTACACGCCCCTGATATGCTTCAGCTATTTCCTTGATAACAAAATGCGCATCGTAGCCGGACAAATTGTGAAAAACTACTGGAATGCAATGTGAATCTTGGTAATTTAAGTTGCAAAGATCGGAAGAGCACACGT
>NW_012067413.1:0-333 GCF_000956235.1 Wasmannia auropunctata | reverse complement strand
AAGTGAATGTCTACGTCGCCGCCGTCGATCTTAGTGATGTTATACGATTCATTTTTTCAATAAAATAAAATAAAATGTATGTATATAAATTATATAAAATATGAACCAAATCAAATAAAAAATAAAATAAAATAAAACATGACATGAATTAAATAAAAATAAGGAATGATATAAGTAAAATAAATCAAATTAAATAAATAAACAAATATTATATAAAATGTGAATCAAATAAAAAATAAAATGAAGTAGACATGATATGAATTAAATAAAAAAATAAGTAACGATATAAGTAAAATAAATAAAGTCAAATAAATAAACAAATATTATATAAAA
>NW_012067412.1:0-372 GCF_000956235.1 Wasmannia auropunctata | reverse complement strand
TGTTAGTCAGATGAGTGACAAGCNCAAAAATAGGCGNGGAAAGATCCAGAGACTTTCCTTCTCCGACGGGTAGAGGGCGGCTAAAGCGTTTAAGGTAGGGGAGTGTGAGAATGAGATTAAGGGAAGAAGAAATGAACTACCTCAGGGAAGGGTTAATCTGTTAAGGATCGGAAGATACGTATCTGAGAGGAACTCTGTGTCACTTTGCTTATTTAATCCATTCTTTTGCTTAATGATATGGATCATCTCTGACATTAACCTTTTTTGATACTGTTTCTCGTTATCCAATATTTGGACGTTGTCCCAGTCAAACTTATGATTCTCCTTTTCTCTGTGGATAGAAATCACAGAGGGCGAGCCGCTAGTTTTTTT
>NW_012067411.1:0-482 GCF_000956235.1 Wasmannia auropunctata | reverse complement strand
AATCTGATTAGTTAACTTTAAACACTTGTCGACTCAGTAACTATTATAGTCTCAACATTTTGGTATTGGAACTTTTGTCTTAAAATGATCTCAGGAATCTATCCTTAAGCGTTAGTCCGGTCATTACGGGACACCCTGTATATATAAATTTATTGTATATATATATACAGGGTGTCCCATAATAACCGCCTAATTTCTCGTGGGCTGGTAGAGCAGATTAAACTAAACAGAAAAATCCTCTACCATTTTACAAAATTCGCAATCGTTAGCGAGATATTAATTTTTGAAGATTGGCAAATAAACGCATATTCGTTCGACCCACCGCTGAATGCCAGCGGTGGGACGGCCATATCTCGCCGCGTTGCTAAGCGTGTGGGGATAGAGTCTATCCCCACATGCCTAGCAGCGCGGCGAGATACGACTGGCACGACCGCCCTACCGCTGGTATTCAGCGGTGAGCCGGACGGATTCGCGTTTATTCG
>NW_012067410.1:0-596 GCF_000956235.1 Wasmannia auropunctata | reverse complement strand
TCGGGTAATCTGTCCCACAATTGACTTATACAGTTTGGAAACTCTCGCAGCAAACAACTTTCGGTATATACTTTAACTCTTTGTTGGTTAAACTGAGAATATCACTGTTATCCGACACGATAAGAAACATTTCGGCAACTGAACACATTTGTGCTACGCGCTTCTATAAATAGGTGCGCTCTCGATAAATTCTTCAGAGTATTATGTGGTGGCAAAAAAAATGCGGTTCGTGCGGCAGTCGCAGACGATCAAAGTGATAAATTTTGATGATAAGATAAAGTTAATGCCTGATAAAAAGATACGTAAGCATGGAAACATGCTACCGATTTCTATACGCGGTATCATCTGTGGCCCATCAAACTGTGGCAAGACAAACGTGCTGATAAGCTTGTTGGAGAGTCCGCACGGTGTACGCTTCGAGAACGTGTACGTGTACTCGAAATCATCAATACTTGGAAAAGTTATTGAGCTCGATAGAAGAAATCGGCTATTATACATTCTCCAATAATAGCGACATCGTCCCACCAAACGAAGCGCTTCCGAATTCCATCTTTATCTTTGATGACGTGGCAGATCGGAAGAGCACACGTCTGAAC
>NW_012067409.1:0-355 GCF_000956235.1 Wasmannia auropunctata | reverse complement strand
TATCCCCTGTGTGCCTTGTCGACTCAGTCCGGAGGTAAACCTGGCCGATCGACGCTTCCCCGCTAGCGCCCTTAATATTATGTCGATTCGCGTGCCCGCACGTCTATTCGGTCACCCGAGTAACCCCGTGCACCCCCGTGGTCCGTTCGCCTCGATAGCGGAAAATTTTCGGCGCCGGAGGTAAACGCGGCGAAAGCAACACGCCGCGCGAAAGCAACACGCCGCGCGGGACTTAGAAAATTATCGGGTCGGGTCCGGAGGTAAACCTGGCCGATCGACGCATCCCTGCTAGCGCCTTTAATATTACGTCGATTCGCGTGCCCGCACGTCTATTCGTCCACCCGAGTGCCCCCGT
>NW_012067407.1:0-380 GCF_000956235.1 Wasmannia auropunctata | reverse complement strand
TGGTAAATTTATGTAGAAACTTGTAATATTAAATAAAAAAGTAAAAATTTTAATAAGCCATAATTGAAATAGATTTTAAAGTTGGAAAAACAAATCAGTTTTTGTTGATACACATAGAAAATTGTAATATTTTTGGGGAAATTAAAAACAGATTTGGATTCAAAGTTCAATAGTTTTATGATACGTAGATTCTGATAAATTTCCATAGTCATTTATAAATAATTGTAGTATTCTACAAGTAAGTACATGTTTTAAGTACTTAAAATCTTGTTGTTTTTTCATTTTTAAAATTTGTAAATTTTTGTACTACACTTCTCAACAAAATTAAAGCATCACTTACTCTACCCTCCAAAAATAGGCAAAATTCAAAAGAATGTAAC
>NW_012067406.1:0-312 GCF_000956235.1 Wasmannia auropunctata | reverse complement strand
TATCCCCTGTGTGCCTTGTCGACTCAGTTTTGAATTTTGTTACAGTAATATCACAAGTTATTATTTAACATAATATTATTTTCCTTTAGTTTATAACATTATTGTTATAAAAAGTTTATAAGTAAAATTTATAACAATAATTGCAAACTTAGTATATTTAAATTAATTTCTATTACTTTTATCAACTATTCTATGAAACGGATGATACTTATATCAACGAGTCAAGCATATGACACGTGCTGCTCTAGCAATAAAAATATATATAGATAACACATATGTATTTATATTATAATATTATAATATGCATAAAAA
>NW_012067405.1:0-339 GCF_000956235.1 Wasmannia auropunctata | reverse complement strand
TATCCCCTGTGTGCCTTGTCGACTCAGTCGATAACTTCGAAAATACTGAACGGAATTAAAATCGCTTTTACAGGATTGAACTAGACATAAAATGTAATGGGGCGAGCTATTTTTTTGTAGTAAAAACGACAAAAATTAAAAAATACCTTTTTTCGGGTCGTCCAGCAAACGTAACCTATCCTATCACCTGACATACACATGTCATTAGTATAAAAGTTCTGTAGCTCATATGTACAAAATAAGTAGCTCGCCCCATTCGGCTTACAGGAATAAATAATACAAGACCTTTTGAGCTACGATTAAAAGCGTAGAAAAAGATTTATCGTTCCAACTGCAATT
>NW_012067404.1:0-527 GCF_000956235.1 Wasmannia auropunctata | reverse complement strand
TCCGACTTGTGATTTATCGCATCGGTGGCGGGTGTTTCTTCTTTCGTTTCTTCGTCGCCCGTATGGTTTTTCAAAGATTTCCGCCCCGGCTCTCGTCTCATTCCCCCGCGCGATCGCGCGCCGGTTGGAGACGAGAGACGCTCCGCTCGCGCGACGATGTCGTCTCACGTTGTGCCGTAGCCCCCTGCAAACGGGGCGGCGGTCCGCGCGTGCTCGGACGCGCGGCCAGGCTGATCGAAGGGCCCCCATTCCCTCGCGAGTGGCGTTGATCCCGGAGGATCCCAACTCTCCCCCGTCGACTCTCCGTGCCTCCTCGCGCGCTGCCCGCGCGCCGAGAGAGTGGCCGAGTGGAAGACGAGGAGAGAGAGATGGTGAAGCCCCGGNGAGAGATGGCCACGAGAGAGAGGATGAAGCAAATACCGAAACATGTTTGACAGCGTTGACGAAAGCACGCAAGATGAACGATTACCCTGAACGGTGGATCACTTGGCTCGTGGGTCGATGAAGAACGCAGCTAATTGCGCGTC
>NW_012067403.1:0-550 GCF_000956235.1 Wasmannia auropunctata | reverse complement strand
AAATAACTCGGTGAAAAAAAAATACACACAATGCTGAACGAGTGCGCAAATTAAAGGTAAAGATTCATTCTTTCGAAAACTGTACACCTTATTTTTGTGCGATTTTTAGTTAGGACCGTGGAACTTTGCAAAGTTTTTTGCAAAGTTCCAAAATTTGGGGAAAAATTTTGCAATTTGTCACACCTCTGTTTGTATCTATACGGCTCCGAAGAAACTCAGTTAGTCGTTTTCTAAAGTATTAATTTGAAAAGTGGAGATTTCCAGCTGTAAAATGTTTTTTTAAAAATCTCGTTACGATCATTTTTGACGAAGTTGCTCTATCTTGAAATTTTGTCACCGAGTTACAGTCACGAAATTAATTGTCCGGACACAGGTATTAAGAGTTTATTTTTTACTATAATTTTATTAAAAATGGTAATTTTATAAAGATAATAATATTTAGACGTGAAAACTATTCCTAGTGATACATTTTCATCAAAAGGATTAGTCAAATTTATTATACTTTTAAATATACAGATTTAATCAATAAAATTATAAAAATAATTGCAAA
>NW_012067402.1:0-335 GCF_000956235.1 Wasmannia auropunctata | reverse complement strand
TTTGACAAAGTTACACTCTCTTTAATTTTGCCTATTTTTGGATGGTAGAGTAAGATGATCTTTTATTTTTGGCATATGTATTCTATAATTTTAAACTAGACAAGCTTTAAATGAGTGTAACTTCGTCAAAAATGATCGTATCGAGATGTTCAAAAAAGAATTTTACAGCTTGAAATCTCTACTTTTCAGATCGACACTTTAGAAAAGAATCCTATTTATTTTTTATGGAATTACATAGGTCCAAATGAAAATGCGTCAAATCTCCAAAAAATGTGTACTAAATTTAAAAGGTTTACACGGCATAAACTAAAAATACGCACACAAATAGCAGTTTA
>NW_012067401.1:0-341 GCF_000956235.1 Wasmannia auropunctata | reverse complement strand
GACGTGTGCTCTTCCGATCTATCTACTCAATGATACCACAAATTACAATTTTTTAAAATCAAGAAAATGAAAAAATAGTATTTCATGAAAATCCACAATTTTTTTAGAAAATTTTTTAAAAATTTACAAATTTTTAAAATAAAAAAACAAGATTTTATGTAATTAAAACAGACCCGGCATGACTTGACATACATATATGGCTTGACATATTGATTATGAAACAGAATACACATATTTTATTATTAGAATACATATATTTTATTTATATTTATATTAGTTAAACACCAAGTTATTAGTTGACACCAAGCCACTACCGTGTCTCCTGATATATACCGGAGATA
>NW_012067400.1:0-447 GCF_000956235.1 Wasmannia auropunctata | reverse complement strand
TATCCCCTGTGTGCCTTGTCGACTCAGTACAGAGAGCCGTGTGCGTGTGTCGGTACTTGCCGCCGGTCTTGCGAGCCGGTCGGCGACACTCTGCTTCTTCATTCGTTACATACGTAAACCCATGTGTTATACACCGAACGTGCATGTACACTCCGAGGAGTATACGCACAACGTCGGGTTTGTTAAAAAAAGATCATGTATATTTTGTTCTCATTCTCCCTATGATAGCGGCGCGTAGCCGCTCAGCCCTGACGCTAGATCGACGATGCGATACTCAGACGTCGAGGAACGTGCGTACTCAAAGTACGTAGAAAAATTTCGCTAAGGCGTACAAGTAAAGCGGGAAGAGAAATCCGCCAGGGATCTCGCACTTCCGTCGCACTCGTATACGTGGAGTTGATGTTCAGTAAGCGCCACGATTCATCCGATCACGTTCGTCTGAAACGA
>NW_012067399.1:0-453 GCF_000956235.1 Wasmannia auropunctata | reverse complement strand
AGTTCAGACGTGTGCTCTTCCGATCTAAAGATAAAATTTTTCTTTATAAATGTTAACATACAATAAATTGATCAGAATAACAGTAAAATACAAATACAACACAATGTAAAATACTAAATCAAGAGAAGTGAAAGCATCTCGAACCAAATGTACGCAAAAATATTTTTGCGTACATTTTTTACATTATTGTTATAGGAAAATTATCCAAACAATTATTTTATAATTCTTAGTTATGGGAGCAAAATTTTAATAAAATTTCGTCATAAAATACACTTTTCAACAAAATTAAAGCATCACTTACTCTACCCTCCAAAAATAGGCAAAATTCAAGAGAGTGTAACTTCGTCAAAAATGATCGTATCGAGATGATCAAAAAAGCATTTTACAGCTTGAAATCTCTATTTTCCAAATCGATACTTAAGAAAACGATCCTACTGATCTTTCATGGAATTA
>NW_012067397.1:0-972 GCF_000956235.1 Wasmannia auropunctata | reverse complement strand
ACGGAAATCGACGTAATATTAAGGGCGCCTGCGGGGAAGCGAAGCGTCGATCGGCCAGGTTTACCTCCGGACTCGACCCGAAAATTTTCTATGTCCCGCGCGGCGTGTTGCTTTCGCGCGGCGTGTTGCTTTAGCCGCGTTTATCCCCTGTGTGCCTTGTCGACTCAGTGAGGCGAACGGACGACGGGGTTGCACGGGGGCACTCGGGTGGCCGAATAGACGTGCGGGCACGCGAATCGACGTAATATTAAGGGCGCTTGCGGGGAAGCGTCGATCGGCCAGGTTTACCTCCGGACCCGACAGAGCCAAAAATTTTTTTAAGTCCCGCGCGGCGTGTTGCTTTCGCCGCGTTTACCTCCGGCGCCGAAAATTCTCCGCTATCGAGGCGAACGGACGACGGGGGTGCACGGGGGCATTCGGGTGGCCGAATAGACGTGCGGGCACGCGAATCGACGTAATATTAAGGGCGCCAGCGGGGATGCGAAGCGTCGATCGGCCAGGTTTACCTCCGGACCCGACCCGAAAATTTTCTAAGTCCCGCGCGGCGTGTTGCTTTCGCGCGGAGTGTTGCTTTTGCCGCGTTTACCTCCGGCGCCGAAAATTCTCCGCTATCGAGGCGAACGGACGATGGTGCTGCACGGGAGCACTTGAGTGGCCGAACAGACGTGCGGGCACGCGAATCGACGTAATATTAAGGGCGCTAGCGGGGAAGCGTCGATCGGCCAGGTTTACCTCCGGACCCGACAGAGCCAAAAATTTTCTAAGTCACGCGCGGCGTGTTGCTTTCGCGCGGCGTGTTTCTTTCGCCGCGTTTACCTCCGACGCCGAAAATTCTCCGCTTTCGAGGCGAACGGTCGACGGGGGTGCACGGGGGCACTTGAGTGGCCGAACAGACGTGCGGGCACGCGAATCGACGTAATATTGAGGGCGACAGCGGGGAAGCGAAGCGTCGATCGGCCAGGTTTACCTCCA
>NW_012067396.1:0-508 GCF_000956235.1 Wasmannia auropunctata | reverse complement strand
GAGATATTATTGTGTTGATCTCAGTTATACCGATGATCGTAGTACAATCATGAAAACGGAAAACAAACGAATATCATGTGCTGTTATGTAAAATTAATTGATATTTAATAAAACTTAATGATTATAAGATGTGCGTAAGCGTATACACACAATATTTAAACACAAAATCGTAGTTAATTCTTTTTCACATTTCTTTTAAACATTGTTTACAACATTATTAAAATAATGTTGCAAATCTATATTTTAACAATGTTTCTGAAGCATTGCATTGCAATATGCAATGTTGCAACTTTGCTGCAATATTGCTGCAAACTTCTGTGCTGTATGGGTACAAAAAACCACGAGCAAGTTATTTATTAAAATTTATTACAATGTAAATGTGAGAAAATTTCTTTATATCTCGGTGACTATTTATCGAACGAGGTTCACTGACAAAGCATTTTGCAGGAAATTTAAAAACTAGTCAATTTGATAATAGGTACCTTTCTACGTAGGAGTAGTCGAATCC
>NW_012067395.1:0-358 GCF_000956235.1 Wasmannia auropunctata | reverse complement strand
CCTTGTCGACTCAGTCTTCGAACACTCGAGGACATGTATATAATGTTTTAAAAGCTAAGGAATAGTTCTAAATATGTAATCTGTCACTTCGAAGACTTGAGGACATCTGTATAATTTTTTTAAAGCAAATAAATATTTCTAAAAATGCAATCTCTCACTTTGTAGACTCGAGGACCGGCACATAATTTTATTAAAGCAAATAAATGTTTCTAAAAACAATCTCTCTCTCCGAAGATTCGAGCTATATGTATATATTTTTAAAGCATATAAATATTTCTAAAAATGCAATTTTGCACTTCGAAGATTGAGGACATACATTAGAATTTTATGAAAAGCAATAAAAATTTCTAAAAATGCA
>NW_012067394.1:0-310 GCF_000956235.1 Wasmannia auropunctata | reverse complement strand
TTATCTCGATTAATTTTGCAATAAGAAAAAAATCCTTTGGCACAAAATTTTATCTCCCAAAGTACTACCTTTGTGCAAATTTAAAAAATTTCTGAGAGATGACTGATCCGCTTCACGTGGAATAGCCCATATACAGGGTGTCTTATAATAGGTGTATCACCGTTCATAGGTAGGTTGAACGGACTAAACTGAATCGAAAAGTCCTCTACCATTTTGCAAAATTCGCAATCGTAAACGAGACATTAATTTTTGAAAATTGACGAATAAACGCGTATTCATTCGGCCCACCGCTGAATGCAAGTGCGTGACA
>NW_012067393.1:0-522 GCF_000956235.1 Wasmannia auropunctata | reverse complement strand
TGGTATATAATGCTAATTAATAAAATTTTGCGATCGTTCTCAGAATATTCCTGTGCTGTTAAGGTTTACATTATATTTTAATGTTGCTGCAACATTGTATTGCAATATTTCTAAAGGCGGACATTTGACCGTTGTTGCAATGTTGTAACAACGTTGCAGCAACATTTTGCAACGTTTTTGCAACATTGCAATCTTGCAAGGAAAGATTGCTACAATTTTGCTGCAATCGTTCTGTGCTGTATGGGCATCGAATGGTAAATCATTCCGAAAATTTTGTAGATCCTACAACAGGTGCACATACTCAAAATATAGAACGAGGGGGTGAAATTGGGGGTCGTGAAATTTTGATGTCTCAATATCCAATAAATTTTCGCCTTATACAATGTATGAGTCTACAATATACTAAAAATAATAGATATCGAAAAGATTAGACAGACCCCTACGCAAGATAAAAATATTTATTAAATCTTTGCCTTACTAAATAAATGAGTCTACAATATATCAAAAATAATAGATACCAAA
>NW_012067392.1:0-460 GCF_000956235.1 Wasmannia auropunctata | reverse complement strand
TGGCCCACTTGGCACTCTGATCCGATAGAGAGATTCTTCGTGGCTTCATAGTTCAAGAAAGCCAGAGATCTCACCCATTTAAAGTTTGAGAATAGGTTGAGGTCGTTTCGGCCCCAAGGCCTCTAATCATTCGCTTTACCAGATGAGACTCGCGCGCGTTCCGTGCGGAACGGCCGAGTGCCAGCTATCCTGAGGGAAACTTCGGAGGGAACCAGCTACTAGATGGTTCGATTAGTCTTTCGCCCCTATACCCAGTTCCGACGATCGATTTGCACGTCAGAATCGCTACGGACCTCCATCAGGGTTTCCCCTGACTTCGTCCTGACCAGGCATAGTTCACCATCTTTCGGGTCCCAACGTGTACGCTCTGGGTGCGCCTCTTCTCGCGATGAGAACGAGACGCCCCGGGAGTGCGGAGCCGCATCGCGACGCGGCCCATCCTCCCTCGGTAGACAAACCA
>NW_012067391.1:0-504 GCF_000956235.1 Wasmannia auropunctata | reverse complement strand
TCGACAAGGTAGTTCGTCGGCAGAAGGACGGAGCAGCCGAGGATGAGCCCGAGGATGGACCCGAAGACGAATCCGAGGATCTCCCGACGCCCTGGAAGTCGTCGCGGACGGCGATCAAATTTTCGCGAATCGACAAGGTAGTTCGTCGTCAAAAGGATGGAGCAACCGAGGAAGGAGCAGCCGAGGATGAGCCCGAGGATGGATCAGAAGACGAATCTGAGGATCTCCCGACGCCGTGGAAGTCGTCGCGGACGCCGACCAAACTTTTGCGAAACGAGACGGAGCGGGCTAGGTTTTTCGGCAACTACGCGATTTCGTGTACTTAGCATGCAGCGGACAGTGCAGGGCGGTGCATGTAATCAATTTTACTATTGAGCAGTTGGCACACTGCAATAGATCGCGAGTCGCTTTCGGCGTCGCCGCGTCGCGTCGTATCGATTACGTTTGAAAATTGATTATAAATCGCGAATCGACAAGGTAGTTCGCCGGCAGAAGGGCGGAGCA
>NW_012067390.1:0-443 GCF_000956235.1 Wasmannia auropunctata | reverse complement strand
GATCTCGACACTCGTCGTCCACGGTTCCCAGACGCAACGTTGCAACGAACGTTGTGGCGTGGTCGATCGAGTGAGAGAGAGCGGCGCGCGGATCGTCACCTGCCGTTCGACACGATTCCTCTCTCCAAATATATGCGGCTCTTATCCTCCTGTCTCTCGCGTGCAACGTCTCGTACGTGCGTTGCGCGAAGCGGCGCGCGTGTCGCGGCTCACGGAGTGCGTGACTCGCGCGAGCGGAACGCGGCGCCGAACGAGATTACCTCGTCCTTGCTTCGGCATCGTGACACGGCACAAGCGCGCGCGAGAACATAGAGATAGGCGCGCTCTCGGCTAGCTCGGATTGCGTGCGCGTCGTTGACACGCGCGCTCTCCAATATCGTCCGTCAATTCCACTGATCTCTCTCTCTTCTCTTCTCTCTGTGTGTCCTTACAGTCGCCGACTA
>NW_012067389.1:0-379 GCF_000956235.1 Wasmannia auropunctata | reverse complement strand
TTCTCCGAATTGGCTGAACGGAATTGAAAATCCTTTACACAGGGTTAAAATAGACATGAAATTGTGGTGTTAGACGGTCGAATTTGTAGTAAAATCGGAAAAAATTTAAAATACCTTTTTCGGGTCGTACAGCTGACACTAACCATAACCTGACATAAACATTTCATTAGTGTGAAAGTTCTGTAGCTCATATGTACAAAATGCGTGCGTCTAACACCACAGTATACATGAACGAATAATACAAAGTCTTTTGAGCTACGATTGAAAGCGTAGAAAAAAAGATATCCACTAAACTGTAATTTGTGGTAATTCGTACGCTCGGCTGAGGTAAAGACAGCAAAAATTATGTTTGGTAGTAGTGCCGGATTTTCCAAGAAAT
>NW_012067388.1:0-406 GCF_000956235.1 Wasmannia auropunctata | reverse complement strand
TATCCCCTGTGTGCCTTGTCGACTCAGTTCGCCCGATGGTTTTTCAAAGATTTCCGCCCCGGCTCTCGTCTCATTCCCCCGCGCGATCGCGCGCCGGTTGGAGACGAGAGACGCTCCGCTCGCGCGACGATGTCGTCTCACGTTGTGCCGTAGCCCCCTGCAAACGGGGCGGCGGTCCGCGCGTGCTCGGACGCGCGGCCAGGCTGATCGAAGGGCCCCCATTCCCTCGCGAGTGGCGTTGATCCCGGAGGATCCCACTCTCCCCCGTCGACTCTCCGTGCCTCCTCGCGCGCTGCCCGCGCGCCGAGAGAGTGGCCGAGTGGAAGACGAGGAGAGAGAGATGGTGAAGCCCCGGCGAGAGATGGCCACGAGAGAGAGGAGTGAAGCAAATACCGAAACATGTTTA
>NW_012067387.1:0-575 GCF_000956235.1 Wasmannia auropunctata | reverse complement strand
AACGTTCGCGGGCGCTTCGGGATCCCGGCGGTTCCGCGCTTCGCACGTCGAGATTCGACGTTTGAAATGGTAGAAACGCCGCGAACGCAAAGAGTACGACGTTTCCGAGCTTCAAACGGCGAGAATCGACGTTTGAGCGGTGGGAACGTCGCGGGCGCTCGGATCCGGCGGTTCCGCGCTTCGCACGTCGAGATTCGACGTTTGAATGGTGGAAACGCCGCGAACGCAAGGATACGACGTTTCCGAGCTTCAAAACGGCCGAGAATCGACGTTTGAGCGGTGGGAACGTCGCGGGCGCTCGGATCCGGCGGTTCCGCGCTTCGCACGTCGAGATTCGACGTTTGAATGGTGGAAACGCCGCGAACGCAAGGATACGACGTTTCCGAGCTTCAAACGGCGAGAATCGACGTTTGAGCGGTGGGAACGTCGCGGGCGCTCGGATCCGGCGGTTCCGCGCTTCGCACGTCGAGATTCGACGTTTGAATGGTGGAAACGCCGCGAACGAAAGGATACGACGTTTCCGAGCTTCAAACGGCGAGAATCGACGTTTGAGCGGTGGAACTCGGGGGCTACGT
>NW_012067386.1:0-347 GCF_000956235.1 Wasmannia auropunctata | reverse complement strand
ACGTGTGCTCTTCCGATCTCTTAAATTAAATTTTTTTCTCTCTATTTTGTACCGTTACTTTTTTAATCTTTGTGATAATACTTGAGTTAAGTAAAGTAACACAATTTTGTGATGTAATAATATTTTAAAGAAGAACTAAATAACTATTACCATTTGGAATAGGATGAGTTAAACAGATACAAAGATATGTACTACTTGCGTTTTATTTTTTAAAAAGTAGTTAGCATGTATTACATATCACTCGGATTAAATAAGGTAACACAATTTTGCAAAAAATTAAAGCTACCACCACTTTGATTGGAATAGAAAAATCTTCAATGGGAGTACAAAGATACGTACCACTTAGG
>NW_012067384.1:0-590 GCF_000956235.1 Wasmannia auropunctata | reverse complement strand
TGGAAACGCCGCGAAACGCAAAAATACGACGTTTCCGAGCTTCAAACGGCGAGAATCGACCGTTTGAGCGGTCGGGAACGTCGCGGGCGCTCGGATCCGGCGGTTCCGCGCTTCGCACGTCGAGATTCGTACGTTTGTAATAGGTGGAAACGACCGCGAACGCAGGATACGACGTTTCCGAGCTTCAAACGGCGAGAATCGACGTTTGAGCGGTGGGAACGTCGCGGGCGCTCGGATCCGGCGGTTCCGTGTTTCGCACGTCGAGATTCGACGTTTGAATGGTGGAAACGCCGCGAACGCAAGGATACGACGTTTCCGAGCTTCAAACGGCGAGAATCGACGTTTGAGCGGTGGGAACGTCGCGGGCGCTCGGATCCGGCGGTTCCGCGCTTCGCACGTCGAGATTCGACGTTTGAATGGTGGAAACGCCGCGAACGCTAAAGGATACGTACGTTTCTCGCTTCAAACGGCGTAGAATACGTACGTTTTGAGCGGTGGGAACGTCGACGGGGCGCTCGGAGTCCGGCGGGTTCCGCGCTTCGCACGTCGAGATTTCGACGTTTGAATGGTG
Source organism: Wasmannia auropunctata (assembly GCF_000956235.1). Taxonomy (NCBI): domain Eukaryota; kingdom Metazoa; phylum Arthropoda; class Insecta; order Hymenoptera; family Formicidae; genus Wasmannia; species Wasmannia auropunctata. Next base: position 19 of record NW_012067384.1, on the reverse strand, counting down.
GAAACGCCGCGAACGCAAA
>NW_012067383.1:0-396 GCF_000956235.1 Wasmannia auropunctata | reverse complement strand
TTTTACCTTTTTTGTTATCTTTTTTTACCATTAACACGCAAGGCATACATCTTTGCTCTAAGTCCTACGATTCGGTCATAATTGCGCCATTGTTTTCGTCTTTCATCAGGCCTGGAACCTTTTTATTAGCGAGCGGAATACCGTACACATTATCAGCCGCGTAATCGCTAGTATCAAATTTCCTAATGTCACGCTTCATGATTTCATAAACATCGTCGCATTCGATGTGGTAAATAAGTACTATCAGTATCGGTGTACATTACTTTACACTTTTCTTGAAAAGACGGTAGACATGTAGTCGTGGTGTAAATTCATACAAACAAGTCTTGGATATATCGAGAATACACATACCCACGTAGATTGGTTTGTTGAACTTGACCTCGAGTTTGCGCATTA
>NW_012067382.1:0-452 GCF_000956235.1 Wasmannia auropunctata | reverse complement strand
CGACTCAGTTCCGATCACGTTCGCTGAGAACGAGGGAAGATCGCGGGACCAACACTATCGTGCGCGCCACATAAGAGCCATTCGGTCTCTCGACACCGACTCGTGGCAATGCTGTGTTTGTATATAATATTATATTGGACGGCACGCTTCGGCAAGCGCGAGCGAACACCGGACGTTTCGTCGAACGAGTCGCCGAATACGTCGAAACGATGTAACTCACCCTCCGTGCGAGAGTCGACGACTTCTCCGCTTCAATAGCGAGAAGAACGACCGACGTGCATCGCAACGATCACGGTCCGTGTTTCATAGACGTTCGAGAAGCCGTACGAGACACGAGTAACGTGTACGCACGACCGCATCGTACCGCTCGGCTAGCCGAGCGCATCGCACCTCTTATAGTACCCAACCGACCGGACAAGCGGTCGGCGACGCACGGTCTTATGCACGGCCGC
>NW_012067381.1:0-353 GCF_000956235.1 Wasmannia auropunctata | reverse complement strand
TATTAAATTTTGTATACAAATGATATACATACATATGTGACTTAAGTAGGATAACGTAACGTAATTTTTATGGGATTATAACTTGGCGTCATTTATTGATATCAAATCTTTCATATAAGTAATATACTTATATTTTCAGTAAGGTAATGCAATTTTTATGGAATTCTAACTTGGCATCACATATTGATATCAAATCTTTCATACAAGTAATATACATTTATGACTTAAAGAAGGAAAAACAATTTTTATGGAATTTTAACTTGGCGCCATTTATTGATATCATTTCATCTTTTATACAAATAATATATATATATATTTCATTAAAATAGAGATCGGTATTTAAAGTACCAAAA
>NW_012067380.1:0-514 GCF_000956235.1 Wasmannia auropunctata | reverse complement strand
TTTCAGTTTCAGCGTACCTCTTCTACAGGGATCTCAGCCATTTTGCAAGATATCGAAAAGCGGCCTGTGGCATTCGAAAGATAATCGTTTGTACCCGTTTGTACCTCCCTTGTTTTCGTTTGTACCTCACGGGGTTCGGAGATACAGCGTTTTTCATTTTTGGAGCAACCCTTATACAGGGATCTCAGCCATTTTGCAAGATATCGAAAAGCGGCCTGTGGCATTCGAAAGAGAATCGTTTGTACCCGTTTGTACCTCCCTCGTTTTCGTTTGTACCTCAAAGGGTTCGGAGATACAGCGTTTTTCATTTTTGGAGCAACCCTTATTACAGGGATCTCAGCCATTTTGCAAGATATCGAAAAGCGGCCTGTGGCATTCGAAAGAGAATCGTTTGTACCCGTTTGTACCTCCCTCGTTTTCGTTTGTACCTCAAAGGGTTCGGAGATACAGCGTTTTTCAGTTTCAGCGTACCTCTTCTACAGGGATCTCCGCCATTTTACAAGATATCGAAAAG
>NW_012067379.1:0-446 GCF_000956235.1 Wasmannia auropunctata | reverse complement strand
TATTTTCTTTTTCTTATAGTAAATTTTTTTATAGTAAAAAATATTAATATTTTAATATATTTAATAAAATAAAACAATGTTTTTGTCCCTATTAGTGTGCCCCTCCATGGCGCGATGGCCATATTAAGGGCCCCCCTATTACTGTACCTGTCCATATATATTTGTGTGCCCTTTATTAGTGTGCCCGCGATTAATGAGTCTGTTCTTTAATTTATTTCACTACATGCACTCGTGGACAATGAGGTTGCTTTATTTTTAATGAGTTTTATGAACGCTTGATTTTTAACATTCTAATAATTTTTCTCAAATAATATTAAATAAATGATATAATTTGATGTTAGTATTACCATTTAGAATAGTGTTATTTTAATTATATATAATATGTTTGTGAATTTACGCATTCGTAAATTCACTGAAAAATGTGTTACAATCTCATTGTCCACGAC
>NW_012067378.1:0-566 GCF_000956235.1 Wasmannia auropunctata | reverse complement strand
TAAATTAATTAAAATAATTCTGTTCTATACCTATTGTATGAACATAAATTAATTATATAATATAATTCTCCGTTCTATATATTTGTATGAATTATGCGTGTAGTGTAAATAAAGTACATTGCATCGCATCTGATTGCATATGTTAAAAATTACTTAAATTAGATAATAATATATTAGATAAATATAGATAATAACTTAAATAAATAATTATATTTAAATTCTGCTCGGAGTTAATTAATGAAGGATGGAACAAGCGGCCAATAATTCGAGCAAAGTAAAGGTGTTAAACTTGATAATTTATTACATGTAGTAGGCGCAACGATACGTTTAGACCTTACTTGGTCTTTCTCAATCGCATGAAATTACATTAAAAATTTAGGAGAGAAGTATATATATTTGATATAAAATACGCTGGATAGAAACGGACATAATTATCATTCTCAAACAGATGCAAGTACGTTAATTGGATGCAAAATGATAGAAAGAACGAAGACGCTCTAAGTCCAAAATTAAAACTGTAAATCCGTTTATCGTTAGAAAACGAGACGGAGTGGAATCAACGATGA
>NW_012067377.1:0-354 GCF_000956235.1 Wasmannia auropunctata | reverse complement strand
TTGACTCACATTTAAATATTGACATAATTGATGCTCTTATCGTAAAAATATCTAATTATCAAAATTGAGTTTCTTATTTGAAAACATTAATGATTTTATAAGTTAATAACGCTTTAAGTTTAAAAATCGAATTTTGACAGTTAAGTTACTTTTGCTGTAGGCGTCTCAATTTTTCATACAATGACAAAGAGATCGCTTTTAAGCTTTGTCTCGTTTATTTATGATTATTTTTAATATCAGTATAATATTACAAAATATCAATGAATAAAAGTAAGATAAGAGAAATAGTATTAATTTTAAAAATAATAAAATTTAAGGAAAAGTAAGATAAGAGAAATGGTATTAATTTGAAAA
>NW_012067376.1:0-389 GCF_000956235.1 Wasmannia auropunctata | reverse complement strand
TTGCTATACGAAGTTATTACGTAATGAAAGTGCCCATTTTTTTCGAACACCTACGATTGTAGCCTATCTCATGACGAATATATAGTAATGATATACTAAGGTCGTCGAAGATGAAATGGCCAAATGCAAGTTTACATTAATCGCCCTCGTGCGTGTTTGAACTTCCGTCCCTGATTACGAATGCAGAGAACAATATACAATGTCTAAATGATCACGACATATTCGATAATAATCCTGATAAGTTAAAAGCGCGAATAGCTAGTCAAAATTTAGTTTTGACTTTCGATGACTTTAATAATATGATCGTTATCGCCGAAATGTTTTGACCGAAGTAATTCGCACTTTCAACTTATCAGGATTACTATCAAAATATGTCGCAATCATTCAGA
>NW_012067375.1:0-732 GCF_000956235.1 Wasmannia auropunctata | reverse complement strand
TATCCCCTGTGTGCCTTGTCGACTCAGTTGTATGCTATACGAAGTTATACGTTGGTAGAAACGCCGCGAACGCAAGGATACGACGTTTCCGAGCTTCAAACGGCGAGAATCGACGTTTGAGCGGTGGGAAACGTCGACGGGCGCTCGGATACCGGCGGTTACCGACGCTTCGCACGTCGAGATTCGACGTTTAGAATGGTAGAAACGCCGCGAACGCAAGGATACGACGTTTCCGAGCTTCAAACGGCGAGAATCGACGTTTGAGCCGTGGGAACGTCGCGGGCTCTCGGAACCGGCGGTTCCGCGCTTCGCACGTCGAGATTCGACGTTTGAATGGTAGAAACGCCGCGAACGCAAGGATACGACGTTTCCGAGCTTCAAACGGCGAGAATCGACGTTTGAGCGGTGGGAACGTCGCGGCGCTCGGATCCGTCGGTTCCGCGCTTCGCACGTCGAGATTCGACGTTTGAATGGTGGAAACGCCGCGAACGCAAGGATACGACGTTTCCGAGCTTCAAACGGCGAGAATCGACGTTTGAGCGGTGGGAACGTCGCGGGCGTTTGGACTCCGGCGGTTCCGCGCTTCGCACGTCGAGATTCGACGTTTGAAATGGTGGAAACGCCGCGAACGCAAGGATACGACGTTTCCGAGCTTCAAACGGCGAGAATCGACGTTTGAGCGGTGGGAACGTCGCGGGCGCTCGGATCCGGCGGTTCCGCGCTTCGCACGTC
>NW_012067374.1:0-367 GCF_000956235.1 Wasmannia auropunctata | reverse complement strand
TATCCCCTGTGTGCCTTGTCGACTCAGTCATTATACGAAGTTATACGATAATTATGCGAAAAATTATACGTTATTAAATTTCGCCATGTACTAAAGTTCGAAACTTCTCACCCGTGAAGTCTGGGAGAGGTTACAACGAATACGAGGGCAACGAATAATTATAGGATGTAATTAATAAGAAGATGTACATAGGAAGGTATTATTAGAGTGGGGGATTTTATTCACTTTGATCCATTTTAGACAGTCTTCGCCTGAGAAGGGTACAAGGGAGTAAATACTATAATACGCATGCCACGGCTTCGAATTACCTTGCATCGCTAATTGAGCATTCCCGATGCACAGAGGGGGCACCTCCGAGTTCTCGAGG
>NW_012067373.1:0-327 GCF_000956235.1 Wasmannia auropunctata | reverse complement strand
TTGCTATACGAAGTTATTACGTTTAAGCGTATGTAATATTTTATAAAAGAGCACTGAAGAGGGCTTGATGTAAAGCCAAAACGATCGTCTGGTAGCATTAACGTAATTTTTTATATGAATATAACGCGCGCGCGGATTAGCACAAAGATCTTGTTTGGCTCCTGGCCCATTACAATTATTTTTTTAAATCTTAATTCTCGGAGCCTGAATATATTGTTCAATTAAAATAATTTTTGTAATATTTAATACTGTATCAAAGGTTTGATATCTTTGACACTTTCATACTTAATACTTGCAAATTACATTAATGCTACTAAACGATCGTTT
>NW_012067372.1:0-363 GCF_000956235.1 Wasmannia auropunctata | reverse complement strand
TATCCCCTGTGTGCCTTGTCGACTCAGTTGTATGCTATACGAAGTTATTACGTGCAATTTGCTCCAAAGATGTGGTTTTCTGCAGTATTTTTTCAAAACACGCATATTGTTTTCGTAAGGAAAAGCTGACCAGAAATCTAGAGGTCCTAGCTTTACGACATCGTCTACGAGGTGTATAAGAGCATGCACATTGTACGACAAAAAAGATGCCCCATAAATGATTTCGGTCTGTTCCACGAATAATTTTAAAGCTTGTTGTGCAAATTGTAAGTTTATCGGAGATGGCGAAGAAGAAGACAAGACACGCAATGCTGCTTGCAAAAGAAGGAAATGTAGATAAACATCATCTTCTATAATTCCGTA
>NW_012067371.1:0-350 GCF_000956235.1 Wasmannia auropunctata | reverse complement strand
TATCCCCTGTGTGCCTTGTCGACTCAGTTAACATTATACGAAGTTATACGATCTCTTGGTGTCCTTGATTCCCTTACGGGTATCTTTGGCCCGGGGTCAGGGTCTGGCTCTTCTCCAATATTATTCACAATGTCTGAACACTGACTCGCGGGAGTTTCGACTCTCTTGGTGTCCTTGATTCCCTCGCGGGGTTTCTTTGGGCCCGAGTTCAGAATCGAGCTCTCCGGATTACCTCCGCGCGGTTACCGGATCCACTCACGATGTTTCAACATTGATCTCGCGAGAATTCCGACTCTCTTGGTGTCCTTGATACCCTCGCGGGTTTCTTTGGGCCCGGGTTCAGGGTCTGG
>NW_012067370.1:0-662 GCF_000956235.1 Wasmannia auropunctata | reverse complement strand
ATGTTTTTAGAAATATTTATTTGCTTTAATAAAACTATGTGCCGGTCCTCGAGTCTACGAAGTGAGAGATTACATTTTTAGAAATATTTATTTGCTTTAAAATAATTATATAGATGTCCTCGAGTCTTCGAAGTAACAGATTACATTTTACAGAACTATTCCTTTGCTTTTAAAACATTATATACATGTCCTCGAGTGTTCGAAGTGAGAGATTATATTTATAGAAATTTTTATTGCTTTTCAAAAAATAATATGCATAAAAAATAAAAATAATAAAGATATATACTTCGGGCCCAAAGAAACCCCGCGAGGATATCAAAAACACCAAGAAAGTCGGAATTGTCGCGAGAATCACAGTGTTGAAACATCGTGAGTGATCCGGTAACCGCGTGGAAGTAATCCGTGGAGCTCGACCCTTAACCCCGGGCCCAAAGAAACCCCCGCGAGGGGAATCAAGGACACCCAAGAGAGTCGGAATTCCCGCGAGTCACAGTGTTCAGACCCCGTGAATAATCGGAGAAGAGCCAGACCCTGACCCCAGGCCCAAAGAAACCCCGCGAGGGAATCAAGGACACCAAGAGAGTCGGAATTCTCACGAGAATCAAAGTGTTGAAACATCGTGAGTGATCCGGTAACCGCAGATCGGAAGAGCACACGTCTGA
>NW_012067369.1:0-321 GCF_000956235.1 Wasmannia auropunctata | reverse complement strand
ATGGACCTGGTCGTCTACTTTGAAAGTTAACTAAATTAGCATTAAATGATGCAAATGAAAATGAACTATTGTAACTACGAATATGCTGAAAAAAATTATTAGATTTTATATGACTACCGTTGAATAAATTACAAAGAAATTGTGGAAACTGAGGCAATGGTTCCAAATAAACTGCACCGTGGTTACAGCAATCGTGAAATGAATTTCCTTTATTAGATATTTTTTCAGCTGCAAAATGTTTTGCGTTACAATGAACACAAAACTCATCCATGAGACCAATATAATATTCGACTATTTCATCAATCAAAGTTGTACTATTAA
>NW_012067368.1:0-434 GCF_000956235.1 Wasmannia auropunctata | reverse complement strand
GGGTCCATGAACACATGTCAGACATTAAAAAAACTAGCGGCTCGCCCTCTGTGATTTCTATCCACAGAGAAAAGGAGAATCATAAGTTTGACTGGGACAACGTCCAAATATTGGATAACGAGAAACAGTATCAAAAAAGATTAACGTCAGAGATGATCCATATCATTAAGCAAAAGAATGGATTAAATAAGCAAAGTGACACAGAGTTCCTCTCAGATACGTATCTTCCGATTCTTAACAGATTAACCCTTCCCTGAGGTAGTTCATTTCTTCTTCCCTTAATCTCATTCTCACATCCCCTCCTAAACGCTTTAACCGCCCTCTCCCGTTGGAGAAGGAAAGTACTCTGGATCTTTCCTCGCCATTTTGTGCTTGTCACTCATCTGACTAACGTTCCGTTTGACAGCGCGGTTTTTATACATTGACTCAAGGTA
>NW_012067367.1:0-368 GCF_000956235.1 Wasmannia auropunctata | reverse complement strand
GCCGCCGCCGCGCGCACCGCCTCCGCCAATACCATAGCCGCCGCCACTGCTTTTCCGCGTGATTCTACCGCTGCTGCTCCGCATGCCGCCAACATAGATGCTTCTCAACGTAAGTTACATAATATATAATACTTTTATGTACAAAGTTTTTGTAGCTTTTTTTAAATTCTTATTGCATATACTTTTAAGTACTTAATATAATATATTTGTTTCGTAGGATGAAGACCGAGAGGCAGGAGAAGCGGACAATGCCAAAGGGCAAGAAGATTTTTAATTTTTTGTTCAACATGTGCAACAACTATAACAAACACTATTTTGGAAAAAGAGGAAGAGGAAGAGGAAGAAGAAGAAATTAATTTATTATTTCT
>NW_012067366.1:0-557 GCF_000956235.1 Wasmannia auropunctata | reverse complement strand
TTTATTGCTCCGAACGGAGCAAATTTGGAGCAAAATTTTGAGGCCTCATTTGTTCAAAAATATCAATTAGATCAAAAGTTATGGACGTTTTTCATAAAAAATCATTTTTTGGATTTTTTAAAAAAATTAAAAGGGAGCAATTTTTTATATTTATCAATATGGACGGAGCAAATCGGGAGCATTATTTTGAGCTATTGATCGTTCAGAAATTTTCATCTTGCGGGCTAACTTCACGAGGGTAATAAATCATTAATGCCATATCAGTAAGATCCGAACACTCCCTCTTGCAAAACTCCTTAGGCTCGGCGGTAGCGCGCCTGCCTAGTAATCTCGAGATCGCTGCGTTTCGGTTCGAGTCTCAGATTTTTTTAAATGAAAATTTGTAATTCTTACAAAAAAATATAATAATAACAAATCACGGATTTATACATTTTGTCCATTTACTTTCCATAAGAAAAAGTTGTACATACATTTTCCCTTATTTATTTTACTCACCGTCTTGAAAATTAATTTTTTAAATTGCTGTGTCCTAAAAATAAAATTTCTACATTTAGAAA
>NW_012067365.1:0-361 GCF_000956235.1 Wasmannia auropunctata | reverse complement strand
TATCCCCTGTGTGCCTTGTCGACTCAGTTGTATGCTATACGAAGTTATTACGTCTTGTTCACAAGTGACACACGAAATTTTAAAGTTTAGAAAAAACAACAATTTTAAATAAATTTAAAATTCCAACAAAAAAGTAGACAAGTTGAAAATTCCAATGCTCTCAGTAAAAGCATTTTAAATCTCTATTAGAAAGAGAGTTTACATTAACTAACAAAACTGCATAAGTGTATGTTTTCTTTAAATCTAAGAATTTTAAATTTCCAGAAAATTTTATAAAATTCCTTGACTTTTCCCTGATTTCCAGTTTTGTGGCAACCCTCGTAAGAACATGTAGATCACGAGTGTGTTCTGTAAATACGTA
>NW_012067364.1:0-398 GCF_000956235.1 Wasmannia auropunctata | reverse complement strand
TATCCCCTGTGTGCCTTGTCGACTCAGTTGTATGCTATACGAAGTTATTACGTTCAAATATGTCAAATAAATTGACATCCGATAATGATTTTTTATAACAGCGAAACATGCCTAATAGTCTTAAGTCTCTACTGTTGCGAATTTAATGTAATTATAAGTCTCTATGTTTTATTAATTGACTAGAATTTGTATATTGATCCAATGAATATGGCCTAATTGAAGCCGAAACGTCTGGATCCGATTTGAATATAATTGCTTTTTGGCTACCAATAACTTGCCTTTGGCTCATTTGCCCTTGATTGTCCATTGTTTTAATTTTTATTCAATTGTTTTCCGATCGATCGGTTTTCCAATCGGCTTTCCATCGCGAATAAAAATAGAAATGAAAGCGAAACTCT
>NW_012067363.1:0-359 GCF_000956235.1 Wasmannia auropunctata | reverse complement strand
TCTAGGCGGCCGGTCCACGGGCCGGTCGTCGCACGAGCCCGGTTTGCCGTACGGCGCCATCGCCCGTCGTCGGGATCTCACCGCTACGACGGCACGGCGTCAAACGGTCGAACATGAGTTTCGCGAGTTCGATGTCGAGACTCGGAATCGTCTGTAGACGACTTAGGTACCTGGCGGGGTGTTGTACTCGGTAGAGCAGTTACCACGCTGCGATCTGTTGAGACTCAGCCCTCGGCTTGGGGATTCGTCTTGTCGGTTAGACGAGACCCCACGCGCGCGCGCCAGCCCCGTCGGCGAAAGCAACACGCGGCGAGGGTACTTAGCCGCGCGACAGCCCCGTGGGGCGAAAGCAACACACA
>NW_012067362.1:0-341 GCF_000956235.1 Wasmannia auropunctata | reverse complement strand
TATCCCCTGTGTGCCTTGTCGACTCAGTCATACATTATACGAAGTTATACGATCAACAACATGGCAGAGCCAATCACGGATTGATCAGCGTTGTCTGATCTCTACCTAGAGGGTCTCTAGCCAAGCGCCGAAAGTCGACGTAGGTGGGGCAATCAATAGAATTGCAGGCGGAATCGGCGGCGAGCGGCCAAGCGCCGAAGGACGACGTAGGTGGGGATACAAGTCCCGAGCGGCCTCACTGTTCTTAGCTTCGAAGATAAGAGCTAACCACTTTCGAGTGCGTAAGCAGCGATCGGCGAAAGCGTGCGACGGCGATTATTTTCGTTTGAAAAAAATATCGT
>NW_012067361.1:0-436 GCF_000956235.1 Wasmannia auropunctata | reverse complement strand
CCCGGGGGTCAGTGTCGGGCTCTCCTCCGGTCATCCGATCACTCGCGATGTTTAGACTAATCGAGCATTGTGTCTGGGCTTATCCTGGACTGAGTACATTAAACCAACATCCAGCTGGAGCAGGGGTAAGGCCAATGTTATGGCGACCTTATCTTGAGCTCATCCTGCTAGACGTAGGAGGCCCGGTTATCACACGCCACCGGTAGTGCCTCAATTGCGTTTATACTGCAAGCTGCCCCGAAGACGGCGAGTCTGAGAGTATGCATGTATACTCGAATCTTGCCCTCTGAGGGATACATGCCCTTGCAATGAAGGTGGATCAGGTGTCCTGGCTTTACGAAGTCCAGTGCGCCGGACTGGTCAATGTTGTTTGGAGCCATAACTCCTAGCGGCCGTCCTTGGCGGTTGCGTTGTCCTAATGCTCGAGGACGTCTGA
>NW_012067360.1:0-407 GCF_000956235.1 Wasmannia auropunctata | reverse complement strand
AAAAATCCAAAGGTGGTTTCTCATAGATCTCGACGAGCCCTACAAAAAAAGGTCCTATGCACCAACCTTGTATCTGTTGCCGTTTAAAAGTTACAGGACTTTTTATGTTCCAAAAAAAGGTTTTTTTTGGATTTTTTTAGGTTTGGTATTTTTCCCTTATAGAACTCGTCGAGAGGAACAAAAAAGGTCCTCTTCACCATGGCTCTATCTGCAACCGGTTAGTTGTGGGAGTTTTTGAAAGTTTCTGAAAAGTCAAAAACGACCTCTACAGGCGAAAGGACGAGAGATAGAGGCATGGCGAAGAGGACCTTTCTTGTTCCTCTCGTCGAGCTGCATAAGAAGGGGTAGGTCCGGGAATTTTTAGAATTTTTTTTTATTTTTATTTTCTATAAGTCAACATTTGGTTA
>NW_012067359.1:0-341 GCF_000956235.1 Wasmannia auropunctata | reverse complement strand
GTACAGTAAATACCTAATCTTGTGCTATAATTATTATCAAGTATTTTGTTGCATTATAATTATATTATGTAATTATATTTTGTTGTATTATAATTATATTATAATACAACAAAATACTTGATAATAATTATAACGCAAAATTAGGTATTTACTGTACAGCAGACTGTAATAAAAAAAACGCAAGCGAGAAGTCGAAATCGTCGGAATAAATGATAAAATTGTTTGGAGAGTTAAATATTGTAAAGTCGATTTTATAAAGTATTGACTGTCTAGTCAATACAAAACAGCGGCTGCGAACAACATACTAGCAGTGTGGTAGAGATATTTTGTAAGTTTGGCTG
>NW_012067358.1:0-475 GCF_000956235.1 Wasmannia auropunctata | reverse complement strand
ATGCTTACAGATTATTTATATGTCACATTTATGCGAGCAACAAAATCTAGAAGGATTTGGCAAGGGAACTTAGAGCGCGCGGCGCGGTCGGGCGGGATAAACTAATTAATTTTTCATGTTACTAGCTACGCAACAAAATCGGAAACCAACTTTTTTCGATACTACGATGCTTACAGATTATTTATATGTCACATTTATGCGAGCAACAAAATCTAGAAGGATTTGGCAAGGGAACTTAGAGCGCGCGGCGCGGTCGGGCGGGATAAACTAATTAATTTTTCATGTTACAGCTAGCAACAAAATCGGAAACCGACTTTTTTCAATACTACGATGCTTACAGTTTATTAATATACCAAATTTATGCGAGCAACAAAATCTGGAAGGCTCGGGCAAGAGAACTTAGAGCGCGCGGCGCGGTCGGGCGGGATAAACTATTTAATTTTTATATGTTGCAGCTAGCAACAAAATCGGAAAC
>NW_012067357.1:0-384 GCF_000956235.1 Wasmannia auropunctata | reverse complement strand
TTTTTGCTAGCTATCCTTCTTTTTCTCTTCGCATTTTTTAAAATTTTCTTTCCTTTGTCTGTTGCAGATGGCGACAGATATGCAGAAATCATATTATATATATATATATATAAATTTTAAAATAAACATTTTAGTATTTTTAATCTTTAAATAAAAACTTTTTAATTTTAATTATCTATTTTCTTCTCCTCCTATTCCTCTTTGCGAGCGATAAGCGTGGGGTGGGGCCCGTGCGCAACGGCGGCGGCGGCGGCGGCGGCAAGCGCGAGCGCGAGCGCGAGCGCAAACGCGAGCGCGGTTCCCCTTTCCCCGCGGATCCCGCATCTACGACGCGGTTCCCTCTTCCCCGCGGACCCCGCATCGACGACGCGGTTCCCCCGTCCC
>NW_012067356.1:0-405 GCF_000956235.1 Wasmannia auropunctata | reverse complement strand
CAGAGATGTGTATAAGAGACAGGGTATTAGTAATCACCGCTACATAGAAAAGGAGTCACGCTATACGGAAATTGAGTCACGTTTCGATATGTGATGGAAATCGTTCCTTTTCCACCAATCAGACAAGGATCCCGATGAATTTAACGCCAGGGGTATAAGAGTTTCGTTCAATCGCCACGATGGACAAAGCTGGGCATTTATAGAAGTGGAGTTGTGTATAGATATACAACTGCCGGACCGCGAAATTGTCAGTCGCACTTTGAAATCTGTATTCGAAAGAACGTTTGACAGAGTGGTGCTAAATTTTGACAGAGAAGTGCCAGATTGGTCTGTTGTCTTTCGACTATAATGAATTTCTACGTTCTGCTGAAAGATGAGGCGATCGAGAGACCGTAAGTTTTAATA
>NW_012067355.1:0-393 GCF_000956235.1 Wasmannia auropunctata | reverse complement strand
TATCCCCTGTGTGCCTTGTCGACTCAGTTCTCGACGTGCGAAGCGCGGAACCGCCGGATCCGAGCGCCCGCGACGTTCCCACCGCTCAAACGTCGATTCTCGCCGTTTGAAGCTCGGAAACGTCGTATCCTTCGCGTTTCCGCGGCGTTTCCACCATTCAAACGTCGAATCTCGACGTGCGAAGCGCGGAACCGCCGGATCCGAGCGCCCGCGACGTTCCCACCGCTCAAACGTCGATTCTCGCCGTTTGAAGCTCGGAAACGTCGTATCCTTGCGTTCGCGGCGTTTCCACCATTCAAACGTCGAATCTCGACGTGCGAAGCGCGGAACCGCCGGATCCGAGCGCCCGCGACGTTCCCACCGCTCAAACGTCGATTCTCGCCGTATGAAGCT
>NW_012067354.1:0-428 GCF_000956235.1 Wasmannia auropunctata | reverse complement strand
GACGTGTGCTCTTCCGATCTAATAATTTTTGTATTTTTTACCCACTGAAGATGGCTCAATGCGGAGCCGAAACGTTTGGGTGACAATGATTATTGTTTAAATATATGTAATTCTAGCACTAATTTCGTGCAAGGCTCACTTGCCCTTCTTTGGATACTTCTTAAAAAGAAAAATGTTAATGACAATTTAAAAAAGATACAAACGTGTAAAATAATCTAATATTAACAGTAATTCAATAATAACACTGTTCAACACAAAAATGTTTTTTTTTACATTATAACGAGACTAGTAATTTCCCGTAGTTTTTCGCTGAATTCGAATCGAGTTTATAAAATTGCTCTAACACAATTATAAAAAAAGAGGAACTGCGATTTGGGCCATCCCTTAAATTCAAATAAAACTAGAGAGAAAATGTACTTCCATATGTG
>NW_012067353.1:0-340 GCF_000956235.1 Wasmannia auropunctata | reverse complement strand
TATCCCCTGTGTGCCTTGTCGACTCAGTTGAAGCAAAAAGGACCACTTTTGCTTTAATGTTGAATAACTCGGTAAAAAAAAATCGTACAACGCTCAACAAAAAAGCAAATTAAAGGTAAAGATTCACTCTTTCGAAAGCTGTAAATTGCATTTGCATGCGATTTTTAATTCGCGCTATGGAACTTGTCAAAGTTCGTAAAAAATTTTGTGATTCGTCGGGTCTTCTTTTCTATCCGTGTAATTCCATGAAAAATCAGTAGGATCGTTTTCTAAAGTACCGATTTGAAAAGTGAGTGAAGAGATTTCAAGCTGTAAAATGCTTTTTTGAACATCTCGATAA
>NW_012067352.1:0-465 GCF_000956235.1 Wasmannia auropunctata | reverse complement strand
CGCTCGGATCCGGCGGTTCGGCGCTTCGCACGTCGAGATTCGACGTTTGAATGGTGGAAACGCCGCGAACGCAAGGATACGACGTTTCCGAGCTTCAAACGGCGAGAATCGACCGTTTGAGCGGTGGAACGTTCGCGGCGCTCGGATCCGGCGGTTCCGCGCTTCGCACGTCGAGATTCGACGTTTGAATGGTGGAAACGCCGCGAACGCAAGGATACGACGTTTCCGAGCTTCAAACGGCGAGAATCGACGTTTGAGCCGGTCGGAACGTCGCGGGCGCTCGGATCCGGCGGTTCCGCGCTTCGCACGTCGAGATTCGACGTTTGAATGGTGGAAACGCCGCGAACGCAAGGATACGACGTTTCCGAGCTTCAAACGGCGAGAATCGACGTTTGAGCGGTGGGAACGTCGCGGGCGCTCGGATCCGGCGGTTCCGCGCTTCGCACGTCGAGATTCGACGTTTGA
>NW_012067351.1:0-537 GCF_000956235.1 Wasmannia auropunctata | reverse complement strand
AGACGTGTGCTCTTCCGATCTGTGCACATTTTAAAGTTTAGAGTTCATGGACGCTGTATTTTGACTCCTCAAGATCGTCCTAATGTTGTTTCAATGTGAAAATATCGCTTAAAAAAAAAATTTGAGTGAAAAATCACGGTTTTTTTCCAAAAAATCGACTATAACTTTTTTAGACTTTATTTATGACAAATTCTGATGGCAGATTCTGAAAGAGCGAGAAATTTTACATCAGAAATGATGTTGCTAGAATTTTTTCAAGGCCATTAAAATAAAAAATTTGGCCACTGAAAATTGTTCAAAAAATGTGTCCGCCTGGACGTTAATGGGTTAAAACGGCGTCTATAATGAAACTTAAGGCTTAAGATTTAAGAAAATTGACCAATCAAAATCGATTATCTTTTTTACATTAGATGAATAATCAACTATGATTATTGGGACAATTGAGTTAAAAACTATTCATTTGTAAGTAACACTATCATTTTTAGAACTGATCTAAAGAAACTTCCTCATGTTTATGTTTAATAGCGATACTGTTCA
>NW_012067350.1:0-369 GCF_000956235.1 Wasmannia auropunctata | reverse complement strand
TATCCCCTGTGTGCCTTGTCGACTCAGTCAGGATTTATACACATTACCATGCGAAAGTTTTCTCTACGTCGAAGGAAAAATGTCGATAAAGGAAAAGAAGGAAGGGTCGGTGACAACGCTTGCAAAGAATTGCGTAACGTTCATGTTTGATGAAATTCGATACGAACTCAACGGTGTAGAGATTGATCGCAACAGAAACGTTGGAATTACCACTACTATCAAAACTATTTATCGGTAACGTATGGCAAAGCTGCAATTTTGCATAATGCCGGATGGGCCTTAACACCACACATATCCGAAGGATACTTTAACTTTTGTGTGCCGCTCAACATGTTGCTGGGCTTTTGTGAAGATTACAAACGTGTGATT
>NW_012067349.1:0-557 GCF_000956235.1 Wasmannia auropunctata | reverse complement strand
TCCCACCGCTCAAACGTCGATTCTCGCCGTTTGAAGCTCGGAAACGTCGTATCCTTGCGTTCGCGGCGTTTCCACCATTCAAACGTCGAATCTCGACGTGCCGAAGCCGCGGAACCGCCGGATTCCGAGCGCCCGCGACGTTCCCACCGCTCAAACGTCGATTCTCGCCGTTTGAAGCTCGGAAACGTCGTATCCTTGCGTTCGCGGCGTTTCCACCATTCAAACGTCGAATCTCGACGTGCGAAGCCGCGGAACCGCCGGATCCGAGCGCCCGCGACGTTCCCACCGCTCAAACGTCGATTCTCGCCGTTTGAAGCTCGGAAACGTCGTATCCTTGCGTTCGCGGCGTTTCCACCATTCAAACGTCGAATCTCGACGTGCGAAGCGCGGAACCGCCGGATCCGAGCGCCCGCGACGTTCCCACCGCTCAAACGTCGATTCTCGCCGTTTGAAGCTCGGAAACGTCGTATCCTTGCGTTCACGGCGTTTCACCATTCAAACGTCGAATCTCGACGTGCGAAGCGCGGAAACTGAGTCGACAAGGCACACAGGGGATA
>NW_012067348.1:0-392 GCF_000956235.1 Wasmannia auropunctata | reverse complement strand
GTAAAAATAGTCGTATTTATTTTTCAGATTTTTCGATTTTTGGTTCAAAAAATTTTTTTAAATTTTATTGCAGAAATCGAAAAATATAAAAAATCGTCCGAGGGAAAAATAGTCATATTTATTTTTCAGAATTTTCGATTTTTGGTTCAATAAAATTTTCCTAAAATTTTTATTGCAGAAATCGAAAAATATAAAAAATCGACCTAGGTCAACTCCTACATGTTCATTCTTTGATTTCTGACGTGAAAGACTTTATGAAAAATTTTTACTGCAGAAATCGAAAAATATAAAATATTGACCTAGGTGAACTCCTACATGGTCATTCTTCGATTTTTGACATGAGGGCCTTTATGAAAAATTTTTATTGCAGAAATCGAAAAATATAAAAAATT
>NW_012067347.1:0-348 GCF_000956235.1 Wasmannia auropunctata | reverse complement strand
GCCTGTCTGTCCATAAAAACAGCCTGTCGAACCGTCTATTGAACCTATTCTATCGCTATCGTTCCTAACAGCATAGAAATGTTCTTTCGTTCGCAACCATCGTCAGGTAGAAATTTGATCCGCGTCAAAGATGAACGTGTCTCGCACACATCTCAGTGTAGTAGTAGTGCCATATACATGTATGAAGAAAAGGAAAAGAAACATAATTTTAAAAATTTCACATTTTATTGATTAAAATATTATACATTTTATTGTTTATTTAATGGTGTGACCACCAGTTATACATTTTAAATACATTTTGTAATGCGCAATTCATAACATGTTTTCCGCAACGCATAGTATTAATAA
>NW_012067346.1:0-374 GCF_000956235.1 Wasmannia auropunctata | reverse complement strand
ACAAGTATATGTGTATTAAAAATATAATGATTATAAAAAATGAAATATCTGAGAATTACATTAAGAAGTATTAAGACGTAGTATTAAGAAAATTATATATATATATTTTGCAAAATATGTATGAAATAAGATGTATAAGTAAAAATGTCTCCCGGTTGGGAACGTTACATTCGCTTCCTGAGATGTTCCCTCGAACGCCTGGGGGATCGTCGCGAATAACGCTTTCCGGGGGGATGCGAATGCCGGGGTGAATGGCGTCCCCTCGATTTCGTAGGGAATTGCCTGTGGTGCCTTCCGTTCCTCCTGCCCCTTCGCTTAAAGGTGCAGAGGCGTTCGAAATTGCGGGAAGGTATGACGCCCCTTCGAATGTTGCG
>NW_012067345.1:0-469 GCF_000956235.1 Wasmannia auropunctata | reverse complement strand
GATGCGATACTCAGACGTCGAGGAACGTGCGTACTCAAAGTACGTAGAAAAAATTTCGCTAAGGCGTACAAGTAAAAGCGGGAAAGAGAAATCCGCCAGGGATCTCGCACTTCCGTCGCACTCGTATACGTGGAGTTGATGTTCAGTAAGCGCCACGATTCATCCGATCACGTTCGTCTGAGAACGAGGGAAGATCGCGGGACCAACACTATGTGCGCGCCACATAAGAGCCATTCGGTCTCTCGACACCGACTCGTGGCAATGCTGTGTTTGTATATAATATTATATTGGACGGCACGCTTCGGCAAGCGCGAGCGAACACCGGACGTTTCGTCGAACGAGTCGCCGAATACGTCGAACGATGTAACTCACCCTCCGTGCGAGAGTACGACGACTTCTCCGCTTCAATAGCGAGAAGAACGACCGACGTGCATCGCAACGATCACGGTCCGTGTTTCATAGACGTTCA
>NW_012067344.1:0-417 GCF_000956235.1 Wasmannia auropunctata | reverse complement strand
TTTCCCTTTTCCGTTCGAAAGTACTTTCCTGTATTACCCAATCAGCACACAATATTTTTAATGTTTTTAAATGTTTTAAAATGTTTTTTTTCATTTCCTGAACTCATTTTGGAAAAAATATTTATTTAACATTTATTTAATATTTTTTTTATTAAATATTCGTTTAGAATAATGATTTCTAAAAAACGTTTTTAAACGTTTATTTAACATTTTTTAAATATTTATTTAACGTTAATTTTACATTTGAAATAATGATTTGAGTATACATTTTTAAACGTTATTTAACATTTTTTAAATATTATTTAACGTTAATTTTACATTTGAAATAATGATTTGAGTATAGATTTTTAAACGTTATTAACAGTTTTTAAATATTTATTAACGTTAATTTACATTTGAAATAATGATTTGAGTATA
>NW_012067343.1:0-395 GCF_000956235.1 Wasmannia auropunctata | reverse complement strand
TTTTTTAAGAATGCGTACTCTTAGCGCCTTTTTACCTTTTTTAAAAAGGTAATTTTGTACTGATATCATGC
Source organism: Wasmannia auropunctata (assembly GCF_000956235.1). NCBI lineage: Eukaryota > Metazoa > Arthropoda > Insecta > Hymenoptera > Formicidae > Wasmannia > Wasmannia auropunctata. Next base: position 324 of record NW_012067343.1, on the reverse strand, counting down.
ATTTTGTAGTGTTAAGTATTTTACGTATAAAAATTATAGTATCACTTGAGTTTTTTTTTAATTTAGTAGATTTTTAAAGTTACTACTACTTGGGTTGGAATAGAGACATCCTTTAATGTAATAAAATATATAAGTTTTTTTTTACGGGAGGGGGAAATCTTTGCATTGTTCTTTTATGAAGGCCTCATTGGGAGAGGATCCAAGTCCTGGTCCTTATTATTTAATATTAAACCTGATAAAGTAAAATTTGAACATAAGTTAATGCGTTTGCATTTGATAAAAATTGTTGAAACAATTAAAACATAAAAGTAGGCTTTATGATCT
>NW_012067342.1:0-454 GCF_000956235.1 Wasmannia auropunctata | reverse complement strand
TATCCCCTGTGTGCCTTGTCGACTCAGTCACAACGTCGGGTTTTGTTAAAAAAAGATCATGTATATTTTTGTTCTCATTCTCCCTATGATAGCGGCGCGTAGCCGCTCAGCCCTGACGCTAGATCGACGATGCGATACTCAGACGTCGAGGAACGTGCGTACTCAAAGTACGTAGAAAAATTTCGCTAAGGCGTACAAGTAAAGCGGGAAGAGAAATCCGCCAGGGATCTCGCACTTCCGTCGCACTCGTATACGTGGAGTTGATGTTCAGTAAGCGCCACGATTCATCCGATCACGTTCGTCTGAGAACGAGGGAAGATCGCGGGACCAACACTATGTGCGCGCCACATAAGAGCCATTCGGTCTCTCGACACCGACTCGTGGCAATGCTGTGTTTAGTATATAATATTATATTGGACGGCACGCTTCGGCAAGCGCGAGCGAACACCGGACA
>NW_012067341.1:0-425 GCF_000956235.1 Wasmannia auropunctata | reverse complement strand
CTCAAGTACCGATTTGGAAAGTAGAGATTTCAAGCTGTAAAATGCTTTTTTGACCATCTCGATACGATCATTTTTGACGAAGTTACATTCTTTTGAATTTTGCCTATTTTTGGAGGGTAGAGTACGTGATGCTTTATTTTTGTTGAGAAGTGTATTATATATATACGGTATATTTTGTAAATACGATTTAAATATACTATATTTAATAATAAAAATAGTATCATTGGTCAATATTTACTAAGAAAATCATTTAATCTTCAAAATTTTTTTCACCGGATTTTTTGTGAAAAAAATATTTGTTTCAACTTTAACAGGATTGTGCCACGTCTTTCCGTTATCCGATCGAGCTCAGCTTTTACACAATTTTTTTTTCTCACAAAATGGGAACAACTTTAGGGGGCGTCGTGAAAAAAATTCGGAAAAAA
>NW_012067339.1:0-461 GCF_000956235.1 Wasmannia auropunctata | reverse complement strand
TTTTACAGAACTATTCCTTTGACTTTAAAAACATTATATACATGTCCTCGAGTGTTCGAAGTGAGAGATTATATTTATAGAAATTTTTATTGCTTTTACAAAAAATTATATGCATAAAAAAATAGAAATAATAAAGATATATACTTCGGGCCCAAAGAAACCCCGCGAGGATACTCAAAAACACCAAGAAAGTCGGAATTGTCGCGAGAATCCCAGTGTTGAAACATCGTGAGTGATCCGGTAACCGCGCGGAGGTAATCCGGAGAGCTCGACCCTAGACCCGGCCCAAAGAAACCCCGAGAGGGAATCAAGGACACCGAGAGAGTCGGAATTCCCGCGTAGTCAACTAGTGTTCTAGAACACCGTGAATAATCGGAAGAAGAGCCAAGACCCTGACGCCAGGGCCCAAAGAAACCCCGCGAGGGAATCAAGGACACCAAGAGAGTCGGAATTCTCACGAA
>NW_012067338.1:0-345 GCF_000956235.1 Wasmannia auropunctata | reverse complement strand
TATCCCCTGTGTGCCTTGTCGACTCAGTTTATTTCAATACTTTGGTTTTATGCTTTAAAATAATTTTTATTCAAGGGGAAAAGCAAAGAAACCCTTATCCATATCAATATCCAACTTAATAATAAGAAAATATCTTAATTTTCACGATCATTTTATATGCGATCGTAAAACAATTCTAATATCTTACTCTCTTGTTCGGGGTAAATAAACCCTTTTCTTAATATAATAATAATATAATAGTTTATCATATAATTGCATTTAACCACTCAGACTTAAGCGCTTCTTTATATTCATCTATGTAACGCCACGAATTTGCCTTATTATTTTAAGACATATATATAATCA
>NW_012067337.1:0-401 GCF_000956235.1 Wasmannia auropunctata | reverse complement strand
TTGTAATTGACATTGCGTTATATCGTCGATACTTCTCGCGATAGATTCGGTATGTGAAAAGATACGGGATACGGTCTGATTTTGGAGATCGTCGAAAAATGTTTATCGTACTTCTCGCTCCGTTTTTCGGTCCATTGAGTCACTTCTGTGTCTCGATGGATTAGCGTCCAGCAAGCCGATAAGCCGGATTAAACGCGATCATCTGCACGAGTCGTGGGCGGAAGACTCCCCAAAACGAGGTCCGCTTGTCTTAGTACACAAACGTCTTGTTACCATGCCTAGCTTCGGCTAGAAGAAGTCTTTGGATCGTGAATGAGAAAGCCTCGTCGACGTTAGACGCGTGTAGAAACGTGATGCGAGAAGTCGGTGACATTCGAAACGATCTCACAATCGGTCCCGTA
>NW_012067336.1:0-319 GCF_000956235.1 Wasmannia auropunctata | reverse complement strand
TCCCTGAACGCACCTTTAGTAAAAACACATTTAACTTCAAACATATTTCGTTGCCATATACAGGGTGTCTCGTAATGACCGGACTAACGCTTAAGGGTAGATTCCTGAGATCATTTTAAGACAAAAGTTTCAATACCAAAATGTTGAGACTATAATAGTTTTTGAATTATAAGTGTTTAAAGTTAACTAATCAGATCGTCTAAAGTTGGCGCGCTCAGGTACGCAACTCCTAAAAACAAAAGCTGACTTATCGCTCCTTTTATTAATATCGATATAAGGATTACTTATGTGAATATAAGATTATTTTTATTGATATTTC
>NW_012067335.1:0-395 GCF_000956235.1 Wasmannia auropunctata | reverse complement strand
CAATAATTAACATATGTCTACCGCAACCGCAATTTTCCAAGCACTCATTACTTTTCATTAATAGTAAACAAGTCGGTGAAATCACACACACACCGCAATCGCAGACTAATAGTCAATATTACCTTACATAATTTTACAATAAGAGACAACACATACGTATTCTGAGAAAAGCTGTATACTTCGTGACGCTAAAAAATGGTGAGATATAAAAGTAAGAGACATATTTCAATTATACGAAGCGGATTCTAATACAAATTTTTTTCTCTCATTTTTTTCATTTTCATACGTAGATTTTCAATGAGTCACCAATGTAACAAATTTCAACGTCATGAACATCAGGTTAGATTCCTCGACAATTATTCGCGTAATCTAATATGACGTTCGTGACGTTCAAA
>NW_012067334.1:0-328 GCF_000956235.1 Wasmannia auropunctata | reverse complement strand
CATTAAAGCAAACAGAACCATTTTTGCTTCAATGTCGAATAACTCGGTGAAAATTAATCGTACAACGCTCAACAAAAAAGCAAATTAGTCTCCTTTTCTATCCGTGTAATTCTATGAAAAATCAGTAGGATCGTTTTCTAAAGTACCGATTTGGAAAGTAGAGATTTCAAGCTGTAAAATGTTTTTTTGAACATCTCGATACGATCATTTTTTACGAAGTTACACTCTTTTGAATTTTGCCTATTTTTGAAGGATAGAGTAAGTGATGCTTTAATTTTGTTGAGAAGTGTATATATATATATATATAATCGGAAGAGCACACGTCTGA
>NW_012067333.1:0-348 GCF_000956235.1 Wasmannia auropunctata | reverse complement strand
TATCCCCTGTGTGCCTTGTCGACTCAGTCTCCGGTCAGGTTAGCGCTCGGTCAGGTTAGCGCTCGGTCAGGCTAGCGCGTACGTCGGGCCTACCGCCGGCGGGGCTGACGAGCGGTCGGCGGCCAAGTTCCACGCCGCGTGTTGCTTTCGCCGACGGGGCTGGGCGCGCGGCTAAGTCCCTCGCCGCGTGTTGCTTTCGCTTCACGGGGCTGGGCGCGCGGCTAAGTCCCTCGCCGCGTGTTGCTTTCGCCCCGCGGGGCTGGGCGCGCGGCTAAGTCCCTCGCCGCGTGTTGCTTTCGCCCCGCGGGGGCTGGGCGCGCGGCTAAGTCCCTCGCCGCGTGTTGCTTA
>NW_012067332.1:0-349 GCF_000956235.1 Wasmannia auropunctata | reverse complement strand
TACGAGGAGAGAGAGATGGTGAAGCCCCGGCGAGAGATAGGCCACGAGAGAGAGGAGTGAAGCAAATACCGAAACATGTTTGACAGCGTTGCGAAAGCACGCAAGATGAACGATTACCCTAAACGGTGGATCACTTGGCTCGTGGGTCGATGAAGAACGCAGCTAATTGCGCGTCAACTTGTGAACTGCAAGACACATGAACATCGACATTTCGAACGCACATTGCGGTCCACGGATACAATTCCCGGACCACGCCTGGCTGAGGGTCGTTTTAGTACCAACAGACTGCTTGCGCCCACTCTCGTCGTCGCGCACCCGCCTTAACACTTTGGTGGTGCGCGCGACGATA
>NW_012067331.1:0-496 GCF_000956235.1 Wasmannia auropunctata | reverse complement strand
ACAAAAGACTCGTGGTTATATTCCGCCGCGTCAGCAGAAGCAACCACGGTGCAATGTCAGGGCTACCCAGATAAAAAGAAAGTATTGTTGGCACGGGCAGGATAACTCTACGAGAAAATTGCAAACTGATAACCGCGAATGAAATTATCGAATCAGAACTACAAGTACAAACCATTGTAATAGAGACCTTTTTACCCAGTGTCAACATTACCCTGATGAGGGATAGCCCGGATATGGGACAGGTTCACTTGGACACGGTACAATTGGACACGTTGCAAATGGACACGTTGCAAATAGACACGTTATATTGCACACGGTTCTTTTGGACACCGTTCATTCAGACACTGTTCATTTGGACACTGTGCATTTAGACACACAGAAGATTATTTTCGAGCCACCGTTCAATTGTACACGGAATATTGGACACCGTTCAATCGTACACTGAATATTGGACACCGTTCAATTGTACACAGAAATATTGGACACCGTTTATTTG
>NW_012067330.1:0-436 GCF_000956235.1 Wasmannia auropunctata | reverse complement strand
TCTCAACGCAATCTCCATCAACGTATATACCATCGAAAACGTGGAACAAGTATCGATCCTACCGATTCGCCTCGCTGACACGAAGAAGGAGAAGCATGTTAATTTACTATACGTGGAGAAAGATGGTGTGGGACATTTCACATGGATCAAGAATTTGTCCCGCCTCGTTAGCTCGCAACTGAGCAAAAACGCGCACAAGAAATACATTTGCGATAGGTATGTATAATAAAACTTTAAAAAATCTTTTGAAATACACAATTCAACAATGTAAATAAATTGATTTTTCAGATGCCTGCACTATTTAGTTCGAGCGAAAAGTTGGAGGTCTACACCATAGACTGCGGGAGATGAACGAATGCGCGATCAGGTTACCAAGCGAAGACGACAAGTGGCTAAGTTTTAACAACTACAGCAAGAAGGAACGTGTCCCGTTTGT
>NW_012067329.1:0-427 GCF_000956235.1 Wasmannia auropunctata | reverse complement strand
GTGGTGAGTTAATGAGATTAAACACTATAGATTTAACAGTGTATATATTATTAATTTATTACTTTATTTGTAAACTATTTAACATTTTTTAACATTTTAACATTTTAAAATAAATAACGGAACATAGTAAAACTATTTTTTTAAAGAAATTAAAAATAATTAAATTTCTTCCTCTTTCCTCTTTCCTCTTTCCTCTTTCTCCGAAATAGTGGTTGTTAAAGTTGTCGCACATATTGAACAAAAAATTGAAAAATCTTCTTGCCCTTTTGGCGTTTGTCCGCTTCTCCTTGCCTCTCGGTCTCCATCCTACGAAACAAATATTATATTATAATATTAAGTACTTAAAACTCGTATATGCAATAAGAATTTAAAAAAAGCTACAAAAACTTTATACATAAAAGTATTATATCTGTCTCTTATACACATC
>NW_012067328.1:0-360 GCF_000956235.1 Wasmannia auropunctata | reverse complement strand
TGATTCTTTAACAAAGCTACACGGATGCAAATGGAGATGCATTTTTACATTAATTAGATTTTAATCGTAATTCGTTAAAAACGCGTGCGACGTTTCCAAATAAAACATAATTGCCGTTTGAAATAATGTAATTGGTTATCTAACATAATTGTGTCGGTCGCCTCTTTTAAGGATATGTAATTTTGATTACATGAGTCCTGCGATCAATGCAATTATGTTAGTTGACCAATTAAATTATCATCATTTCGGACTGCAATTATATTTGACATGGATTTTCCACACGTTTTTTACGATTCTCGTACTAATTAATGTCAGAATTTTTAACTATTATATGTAACATTATAATCCGATTATCGTCTT
>NW_012067327.1:0-456 GCF_000956235.1 Wasmannia auropunctata | reverse complement strand
TATCCCCTGTGTGCCTTGTCGACTCAGTTTCTTCAAAATATTATTATATAACAAATTGCGTTACCTTACTCAATCAAAGTATTATCACAAAGAATTAAAGAGGTAACAGTACAAAATTAAAAAATTTAATTTTAATAAAATCATTTTTTATGTGTTAAAACACTTGGCGCTGCTAGAAAATATAACGTAGTAAAAAAAAACTATATATATATATATATAATAGAAACTGAATAGCGAAAATAAGAATAATGTCATACAGGAATAATCAGGAGACGGTAGTGTCTTGGTGTAAAAAAGTAACGAGCATATATATGTGTGAAAGCAAGTTATTGGTCATGCGGATTAGAATTAAGAATAAGATATATAAGTTTCGATTTCTTGCGTGCGTTAGAAGTTGTAAAAGTGGTTATATTTAAGTATAGGACAATAATTTTTTATTTGTAAGATTTGCGTGCA
>NW_012067326.1:0-546 GCF_000956235.1 Wasmannia auropunctata | reverse complement strand
TATCCCCTGTGTGCCTTGTCGACTCAGTCCGCGCGAAAGCAACACGCCGCGCGGGACTTAGAAAAATTTCGGCTCGGTCGGATCCGGAGGTAAACCTGGCCGATCTACGCTTCCCCGCTAAAGCCCTTAATGTTACGTCGATTCGCGTGCCCGCACGTTTATCCCCTGTGTGCCTTGTCGACTCAGTCACCCCCGTCGTCCGTTCGCCCCGATAGCGAAGAATTTTCGGCGCCGGAGGTAATCGCGGCGAAAGCAACACGCCGCGCGAAAGCAACACGCCGCGCGGGACTTAGAAAATTTTCGGCTCGGTCGGGTCCGGAGGTAAACCTGGCCGATCGACGCTTCCCCGCTAGCCCCCTTAATATTACGCCGATTCGCGTGCCCGCACGTTTATTCGGCCACCCTACCACCCCCGTGCACCCCCGTCGTCCGTTCGCCCCGATAGCGAAGAATTTTCGGCGCCGGAGGTACACTTGGCCAAAGCAACACGCCGCGGCGGTACCTCGCTTCCAGCGGCTAAGTCCCGCGCGCCTCGGTCTATCGACA
>NW_012067325.1:2879-3478 GCF_000956235.1 Wasmannia auropunctata | reverse complement strand
CACTCGGGTGGCCGAATAGACGTGCGGGCACGCGAATCGACGTAATATTAAGGGCGCCAGCGGGGAAGCGAAGCGTCGATCGGCCAGGTCTACCTCCGGACCCGACCCGAAAATTTTCTATGTCCCGCGCAACGTGTTCCTTTCGCGCGGCGTGTTGCTTTCGCCGCGTTTACCTCCGGCGCCGAAAATTTTCCGCTATCGAGGCGAACGGACGACGGAGGTGCACGGGGGCACTCGGGTGGCCGAATAGACGTGCGGGCACGCGAATCGACGTAATATTAAGGGCGCCAGCGGGAAAGCGAAGCGTCGATCGGCCAAGTTTACCTCCGGACCCGACCCAAAAATTTTCTAAGTCCCGCGCGGCGTGTTCCTCTCGCGCGGCGTGTTGCTTTCGCCGCGTTTACCTCCGGCGCCGAAAATTCTCCGCTATCGAGGCGAACGGACGACGGGGGTGCACGGGGGCACTAGGGTGGCCGAATAGACGTGCGGGCACGCGAATCGACGTAATATTAAGGGCGCCAGCGGGGAAGCGAAGCGTCGATCGGCCAGGTTTACCTCCGGACCCGACAGAGCCGAAAAATTTTCTAAGTCCCGCGCGG
>NW_012067325.1:0-447 GCF_000956235.1 Wasmannia auropunctata | reverse complement strand
ATTTTCTAAGTCCCGCGCGGCATGTTGCTTTCGCGCGGCGTGTAGCTTTCGCCGCGTTTACCTCCTGCGCCTAAAATTCTCCGCTATCGAGGCGAACGGACGACGGGGGTGCACGGGGGCACTCGGGTGGACGAATAGACGTGCGGGCACGCGAATCGACGTAATATTAAAGGCGCTAGCAGGGATGCGTCGATCGGCCAGGTTTACCTCCGGACCCGACCCGATAATTTTCTAAGTCCCGCGCGGCGTGTTGCTTTCGCGCGGCGTGTTGCTTTCGCCGCGTTTACCTCCGGCGCCGAAAATTTTCCGCTATCGAGGCGAACGGACCACGGGGGTGCACGGGGTTACTCGGGTGACCGAATAAACGTGCGGGCACGCGAATCGACATAATATTAAGGGCGCTAGCGGGGAAGCGTCGAACTGAGTCGACAAGGCACACAGGGGATA
>NW_012067324.1:0-361 GCF_000956235.1 Wasmannia auropunctata | reverse complement strand
TTTTTCACGAGTACGTTCTTGGCAAGCATTAAAAGTTTATCTTGGCAATCAACGAGATAATGAACAAGTGAAAAACTATGTATATAAAGAAATATATTTATAATATTGCATTATTTAAATTTTTTTCTTTTATTATTATATATCTTTTTATCATTTTATTATCATATATCTTTTTATTATTAATAATTATTACATATATCAAGAATTATATATGTACATATATATGTATATATATACACTCGACAGCAAAATTAAAGCATCACTCATTCTGATCACTAAAAGTAGGCAAATTTCAAGAGAGTGTAACTTCGTCAAAAATGATTGTATCGGAATGATTAAAAAAGCATTTTAAAGCTTAAAA
>NW_012067323.1:0-981 GCF_000956235.1 Wasmannia auropunctata | reverse complement strand
CGCGATTACCTCCGGCGCCGAAAATTCTTCGACTATCGGGGCTAACGGACGACGGGGTGCACGGGGGTGGTAGGGTGGCCGAATAAACGTGCGGGCTGGCGAATCGACGTAATATTAAGGGGGCTAGCGGGGAAGTCGTCGATCGGCCAGGTTTACCTCCGGACCCGACCGAGCCGAAAATTTTCTAAGTCCCGCGCGGCGTGTTGCTTTCGCGCGGCGTGTTGCTTTCGCCGCGATTACCTCCGGCGCCGAAAATTCTTCGCTATCGGGGCGAACGGACGACGGGGGTGCACGGGGGTGTAGGGTGGCCGAATAAACGTGCGGGCTGGCGAAATCGACGTAATATTTAAGGGGGCTAGCGGGGAATCGTCGATCGGCCAGGTTTACCTCCGGACCCGACCGAGCCGAAAATTTTCTAAGTCCCGCGCGGCGTGTTGCCTTTCGCGCGGCGTGTTGCTTTCGCCGCGATTACCTCCGGCGCCGAAAAGTTCTTCCGCTATCGGGGCGAACGGACGACGGGGGTGCACGGGGGTTGGTAGGGTGGCCGAATAAACGGGCGGGCACGCGAATCGGCGTAATATTAAAGGGGGCTAGCGGGGAATCGTCGATCGGCCAGGTTTACCTCCGGACCCGACCGAGCCGAAAATTTTCTAAGTCCCGCGCGGCGTGTTGCTTTCGCGCGGTCGTGTTGCTTTCGCCGCGTATTACCTCCGGCGCCGAAAATTCTTCGCTATCGGGGCGAACGGACGACGGGGGTGCACGGGGGTGGTAGGGTGGCCGAATAAACGTGCGGGCACGCGAATCGACGTAATATTAAGGGGGCTAGCGGGGAAGCGTCGATCCGGCCCCGGTTTACCTCCGGACCCGACCGACGTCCGAAAATTTTCTAAGTCCCGCGCGGACGTGTTGCTTTCGCGCGGCGTTGTTGACTTTCGCCGCGATTACCTCCGGCGCCGAAAATTCTTCGCTATCGGGGCGAAA
>NW_012067322.1:0-333 GCF_000956235.1 Wasmannia auropunctata | reverse complement strand
TATCCCCTGTGTGCCTTGTCGACTCAGTTGAAATACGAATACCCATACAACAGCAGGATTTGTACACATTACCATGCGAAAGTTTTCTCTACATCGAAGGAAAAATGGCGATAAAGGAAAAGAAAGAAGGGTCGGTGACAACGCTTGCAAAGAATTGCGTAACATTTATGTTTGATGAAATTCGATACGAACTCAACAGTGTGAAGATTGATCGCAACAGAAACGTTGGAATTACCACTACTATCAAGAACTATTTATCGCTAACGTATGGCAAAGCTACAATTTTGCATAATGCTGGATGGGCCTTAACACCGCTCATATCCGAAAGATACA
>NW_012067321.1:0-795 GCF_000956235.1 Wasmannia auropunctata | reverse complement strand
TTCCCTGCTAGCGCCTTTAATATTACGTCGATTCGCGTGCCCGCACGTCTATTCGTCCACCCGAGTGCCCCCCGTGCACCCCCGTCGTCCGTTCGCCTCGATAGCGGAGAATTTTAGGCGCAGGAGGTAAACGCGGCGAAAGCTAAACGCCGCGCGAAAGCAACATGCCGCGCGGGACTTAGAAAATTTTTGGATCTGTCGGGTCCGGAGGTAAACCTGGCCGATCGACGCTTCGTTTCCCCGCTAGCGCCTTTAATATTACGTCAATTCGCGTGCCCGCACGTCTATTCGGCCACCCGAGTGCCCCCGTGCACCCCCGTCGTCCGTTCGCCTCGATAGCGGAGAATTCTCGGCGCCGGAGGTAAACGCGGCGAAAGCAACACGCCGCGCAAAAGCAACACACCGCGCGGGACTTAGAAAATTTTCGGGACTGAGTCGACAAGGCACACAGGGTAAACCTGGCCGATCGACGCTTCCCTGCTAGAGCCTTTAATATTACGTCGATTCGCGTGCCCGCACGTCTATTCGACCACCCGAGTGCCCCCGTGACCTCCGTCGGTCCGTTCGCCTCGGATAGCGGAGAATTTTCGGCGCCGGAGGTAAACGCGGCGAAAGCAACACTCCGCGCAAAAGCAACACACCGCGCGGGACTTAGAAAATTTTCGGGTCGGGTCCGGAGGTAAACCTGGCCGATCGACGCTTCCCTGCTAGCGCCTTTAATATTACGTCGATTCGCGTGCCCGCACGTCTATTCGACCACCCGAGTGACTGAGTCGACAAGGCACACAGGGGATA
>NW_012067320.1:0-404 GCF_000956235.1 Wasmannia auropunctata | reverse complement strand
ACGTGTGCTCTTCCGATCTAGTATTCACTAATTAAAATTTTTGTACACATTTGTCATGTTACGTACAATTTTTATTTTCAGAACAAGATACGATGGAGCCAGTCGTAAATTTTATTACGAGAGCAGATCGATTTTATGATATAGAATTTATTGTAGCATGTCAAAGAAATGAAATGTAAATGGACTCATACTTTTTAAACACACTATATTATTTCGTGTTATAAAAAAAGCATTTAAATTATCACTACACTAAAGACGTGATTTTGAATTAAATCAACTATTAATAATAGCAATTCAAGAGTCCGAAAGAGACAAAGCTCCAAACGAGTAAGTATTCACTAATTAAAATTTTTGTACACATTTGTCATGTTACGTACAATTTTTATTTTCAGAACAAGATACGA
>NW_012067319.1:0-492 GCF_000956235.1 Wasmannia auropunctata | reverse complement strand
TATCCCCTGTGTGCCTTGTCGACTCAGTCTTCGCTTCCCCGCTGGCACCCTTAATATTACGTCGATTCGCGTGCCCGCACCTCTGTTCGGCCACTCAAGTGCCCCAGTGCATCCCCGTCGACCGTTCGCCTCGATAACGGAGAATTTTCGTCGTCGGAGGTAAACGCGGCGAAAGCAACACGCCGCGCGAAAGCAACACGCCGCGCGGGACTTAGAAAATTTTCGGGTCGGGTCCGGAGGTAAACCTGGCCGATCGACGCTTCCCCGCTAGCGCCCTTAATATTACGTCGATTCGCGTGCCCGCACGTCTATTCGGCCACGCGAGTGCCCCCGTGCACCCCGTCGTCCGTTCGCCTCGATAGCGGAGAATTTTCGGCGCCGGAGGTAAACGCGGCAAAAGCAACACTCCGCGCGAAAGCAACACGCCGCGCGGGACTTANAAAATTTTCGGGTCGGGTCCGGAGGTAAACCTGGCCGATCGACGCTTCGCTT
>NW_012067318.1:0-444 GCF_000956235.1 Wasmannia auropunctata | reverse complement strand
TGGAGTTCAGACGTGTGCTCTTCCGATCTTATTTTTTACTTTTTTGATATTAAAAATTTTTTTATTGCAGCTTAAGGTTGTCTTAATAAATGGCTAAAACCGATTTTCTTTCTGCGCATTTTTTGTATGAAAAAAAAAATCATGAAAAACCATTTATTAAGACAACCTTAAGCTGCAATAAAAAAATTTTTATTGCAGCTCCAAAATTGCAAAGGTGGTATCCTGCCTTAAGACGTCAGAATGTTCTCTGGGATATATAGCACAATGCAACATTTTTACATAGTAAAATAAAAAAAAGGAAAATATACACAAAGTACATGCATTTTTATATAAAATTTATTTTAATTAATATTACATTATCCTTTAATATTATTTAAGTTTTGTAAAACAGCATTTTTTTTAACTTGTTGATTTAAATGTTTTTTTTCTGTATTTATTTTATGA
>NW_012067317.1:9881-13510 GCF_000956235.1 Wasmannia auropunctata | reverse complement strand
ACAGAGTGATACGGAATTGTTATCTGATTCTTATCTCCCCATCCTTGATTCCTTTCCCACATAATTTCCACCACTCTTCTACCACCCCTTCCACATCCTATCCTCTCCCCAAACCTTGACTAGTTTCTCTCCCATCATTCCGTTTTTCTTTCTTAAAGCGTGCACATGATGACAATGACGATTTAGGAATATGAATATGTTTTTTAAGGCGATCCTAAAGTCGTCTGTTTTATCGACGGAATGTAATTATTTTCTATGACAAAATAAACATAATTAAAAGCAACAGATATAAAAATCCTTCTCCACGATTAAAGTATAGACATCAATGTAGTAATTCCAGCTGGTAGAGATTATGCTAAGAACGAAAAAAATTTAAGAAATTTAGATCTCCGTTACCTTTTCTTAGTCCAACATGACGTCTAGCGCTGTCAACATGTGTCAATATTTGTTTCGTACAAAGGTTTGGTAGTTTGTTGATACAAAATTATACCAGCCGGAACTACGAATTACATGTGCAACCAATGTTGAGTTTATAAAATCAGGCTTAGATACCTAATAAAAAAGATGTATGTTCTTGAAAATTTGTTACGATGTGTAAGTGCGATATTGATATAGTAGTAAACATGAACACATCACTACACACTATCACATCAATATCGCATTATAATCACAAATCGTCGATAAAACAGCGATATTTTTAGAGTATGATTCCAGCTTATAGGATTCGCCTTAATAATGTAAGTTTATTTTATTTGTAACTTTTTTTTAAATTTTTATTTCATATTTATTTAAACTTTATTTCAGATTTATTTTTTTATGTTCTACACACTTTTATAAAAATAACGTTCACATAGATTATTGCTTTCTGTTTTACACATATTTTATTAAGTTGACTACTCATAATTTATAATTTAAATAGTTTTCTATATAATTTTATTTATTTATTTATTTATTTTATTTATTCATTTATACATATTATACATATTATATCATTGATACATATTTTATTTGTTCTCAATCCTGGTTGTTACTTGTACGTGTGCTCTTTTTCAACAGTTATATGATTTCTGGATATTCAAACATACATCTATCTATATAATTCACGGACTAAAGATGATGCTTTCTGGAAAATGTAGTAGCCAAGACAAGAATTGTATCAGACTTTTATAAATTGCGAGCAAATGCGTTTACATGTATATAAGGTTGGTTAGTTAATTCGTTATATTCCCATTGAGAATGACCGCTATGTAAAAGAGTCGAAACGTCTGGGATAATTTGTATTGTACTTCAAGTATTAATATAATATTAAAGATTAGTTACCATATAATAATTATCGATAAATTGTATTGTACTTCATTATATAATAGTTACCGATAATTTGTATTGTACTTCAAGTATTAATATAATATTAAAGATTGGTTACCATCACAGTTCAAAATAAAATTATTTGCACTTTACACCTAGCTTGACTCAACAGCTCCATTATCGTTATAATTTGATATGAGCCTTTCATATAATTTGTCTAATTCAAACTCTATAAAATATTTTTCATAGAAATTAAAATATTCTTTAAATATATAATCCGCCATATTAAATCAATCATTTTAAATTTTAGAAATCTGATTTCAAAGTTGTCAACAGCTAGCAAAACCCCAGGGTACAAAATTTTATATTATCGGACTGACATAAAAATTCATGTTTCAAAACATATATTGACTAATGCTTTAATGAACTCTAACTATTTAAGTCTCCGATATCTCTTAAACCAATTCTCGGTACTTGAAAATTTTTTAATGTCTTATCATAAAATATATTTGGTACATAATTCAGTTCTAAAATTGTAAAACAAAAAACAGAAGACGCAAGACGAAAAAATCACTAATTTTACGATCACATTTTTGAGAAATGAATTTTTGAAGAAACTAAGCGACTAATATTTTCAAACCTGAGCTTCCTTATTTTATAAAGCAAATGTTTTAAATAAAACAAAAAAGCATGAAAAATCGCTCCAGACTATTTCGATCCAGACACGATAATGCAGTTTTTCAAATTTTGAAATAGAGTATAGCTCTTGAAAAAAACGTTATGCATAATATAAAAAAAATTCATTCTATGTAATTTATTTTACATTACATTAAATTCAAATGTATAAACAACTATTAAAACTAGAACACATTACATTATATATTGACGCAAGTAAAAGTTCCGTGACTAAATATGTCAGATGGAACATTATTCCTGATGTGGAAAATTTTGCTAAAAAATCTGCTGAATTTTGCTAAAAATTTTGTTAAAATTGTTTTAAGTTCTGGAATATTTTGTAGCAAAATTTCAACTTAATTTTAACATAATTTAATTGAAATTTAATTAAATTTCGAACAAAACTGTATATTCTTTATAAATATTCCCAGCATAAAAATGATTCCTCAATATTCAGATTCACGAATTAATTTTTACAATTTTTAAACATCAAGGAAAGATAGATAGTACTTCCACGTGGCATTTTGAATAGTGCTAAAATAGTTCGCGATCTTTACATGAAGAATATTCTTACATTTATAAAATCATGGTTTTCTACTTATTAATAACGTCACGTACATAAGAATAACGTCATTTTTTTACTGTATCTAAGCCATTCTAGCAATGTTCCCATGATCACTTCTCAGACAAATAATTGTTATTTCTTATCTTTTGAAGGCAAACATTGATTTTTCAAGATCTATTTGAGGGCCAAAATCGACGGTTTTTTAACACCCTGCTTTCAATCAAATTTTTACATCAGGAATTCCATTTTTTTGTGTTATGCATTTATTAAGTTGTTACTGATCAACTTTTCAGTTCCACAGTTTTTAATTGAAATACATATTTCGACATTTTGGTTTTAATTAATGGAATGGTGTAGAATAGGTACTTTACATCCCCAAGAAGTCATGACAGACGCTTAACTAAGCTTTATTAATTGTTGTTATAAAAGAATTTACAAATTATCCAACTATCAAACGATGTAAATACTTATCAAATACAATTCCAGTGTTACATACGTATTGATATATGCCATTCATTTTATAAAAGCATATTCTAAAGCTTCAAAATCTGCTTTAAAATCAATTTGCATTTTTATTTTCCAATTATGCGATAAATTGTATTTTATCGTTAAAAATAGAAGCATAAAATGCATATATGCTGCATAAAATCTGACTCTGAAACTCAATCAAAAACAATTTCTGAAGCACTACTTATCGCTGTAAAAGAGATATTTTATGAGAAAGAATTTATCAGTAAAAAAATCTCAATATTTAAATTTAACAGAGACGAACAAGCGAAAGCATCTTGAAATTAAAATAAAAAATAAAAAATATAAAATAAAAAATAAGAAATAAATTGCGAGTCAAAATAAAAAATAAGAAATAAATTGCGTTTAGAACAATATTTCTTAAAAGAGTATTCAAACTAATGCATATTACGCATCTTATTACTACTAAATTATTATGTAATATTGGTTTACGAAGTAATATATACACATATACAGGGTGTCCCAAAACTCTTAATTAATATTTCAAGATGTGAAAGAGAATGAAATCGGAAACTGAAAGCAATTCTCCTTTAGCAATTTTGGCTCAGACCATTAT
>NW_012067317.1:7592-8720 GCF_000956235.1 Wasmannia auropunctata | reverse complement strand
TTTGATAATGGTACCTAATATTTTTAGTCACAGAATAATGAGATGAATCCATTGGTGTAAAGAAAATACACAATTGCTTTAAAAATTTGTAAGAAATGCATAAACTTACTAATTTCAAAGTCGAGGGGCAACTTGAAGATATTAATCGATTTCGATGAAATTTTATTCAGACTATATTAAGGTTCATAGCTAACTTTTTATTGGGGGATATTACTAATCGATTTTCAAAAAAAAATTTTTTTTGGCCCACTAATATACATTAGTATATTCATATATTAGTAGAGAGGATCCTATATGGAAATAATTGAAACAAAAAAAAGAAAAATTATTAAGGAAAACTTATTTTTGTTTTGTTTTGTTTAGAAAAATTATAATAGATTATTTTTGATTTTGTTATTTTGAGAGAGAATTTGATAGAAGCGATTAAATTTAGAATTAAGAGAGAATGTTAATAGAAGTAATCCTAAATTTGTATTAAGCGAGCGAACACTGTGGCATACGCGTGGGGGCATGCGCGTGCGAGCGAGCATCGGCGCCGGAAACGCTGTAAAAAGCGAGCAGAGCGTTATAGCGAAAGCATGGTCGTGAGCGTGAATCGTGTGAAATTATAGAACCGAGCGATCTTATTAAACCTGCTGTATAATTATCAGTATTTTTATTTGTGTAATAAATTGCTTTACAAACACAACACAACGTCGTGCCTGACGAACTTTCGTAAATTTCCCTCACAAAAAAGTCAAATAATATCAATTTCATATTGACCGAGAATTTATGTTATTTTTATGTCAGAATTAAAATTTTCAAATGACTTAAAAATGACTATATTGACTCTTTTTGTATATCAATTTTTGTGATTTTTAAAAAATGTGTACTTGGCTGTACATGTACATAATAAATATCAGGGTTGGGTAGTGCCTAGTTAAAAAGATAAAAGTTAAGTTAAAAAAGTAAATAATTTTAACTTAACTTAATTGTTACATTTTAGGCTCTTAACTTTTAACTTAATTTAGTTACATTTTATCGGTAACTATTAACTTTTGATCTAACTTTCTTAAAGTTACATTTTTAGTGCTTCTTGGAAACCCAAAATAAAATACAAGTCTAAGTTAGTGTCTTCAAACTCAAATT
>NW_012067317.1:0-982 GCF_000956235.1 Wasmannia auropunctata | reverse complement strand
GGAGTTCAGACGTGTGCTCTTCCGATCTTAAAGTTGGAATATTTTTCTTTAATTTGAAAAAAAAAACTAAGTCGCTACGATTTTTTTTCACAAAGTTACAGCATTTTGAAATAACCCTTGTATTTTTCTCATGTATGATCAACATTACTTGATGTGCACTATAAGTAGGTTAACGATCGGATTTTGCACACCGTGTGTGTATATGTGTATGTTTTACACACGCTCGCACTCACACAATGTGCAAAATCCGATTGCTAACTCCCTATAGTGCACATCGGACAATGCCAAACATACATGAGAAAATACGAGGGTTACTTCAAAATGCTGTAACTTTGTGAAAAAAATCGTAGCGACTTGTTTTTTTTAATTAAAGAGAAAGATTCCAACTTTATGACCCTGGAAACCGCATCCCCTGGAAAAATTTTAGCAAGTCCGTGCACTCGTTCAAACTTTGCAATTTTCAATGTGGCAAACATGCTCTCAGATTTAAGAGTTACAGCCACAGGGGTGCATTAAATTTAAAATCGACTCACAGTATTTTAAAGTAGAGATTTCAAGCTTTTATTTAAAAAAAAATTCATTATTTTACGATGATTTTTCGCAGAGTTACCGTTAACCAAAGTTGACCAATTTTTGCTCAAAATTTTTCTATGCCATAATTTTTTTGAGCAGTGTATTTATAATTCAGATCAAAGTGGTTTCCAATTAGAAATTCATTCTGGAAGATCATTGTCTTATCAAGGAGTAAAGAAAGTAGAGCGTGTCGTGCAATCTGTATCATCAACAACTCATTCATACACGATACAACCAATAATATCGTGTGATGGCAATTTGCTATCACCTTTATTAAAAGAAACTAATGGTGTTTTTGGACCAAGAGTACAAGAAACCTTGTTTAAACCAACAAATGTTATTGTAAAAGCATCGAAATCTGGTAAAATGACATCAGGTAATTAAATAAATTTCCTTGTACAACAGATTT
>NW_012067316.1:0-606 GCF_000956235.1 Wasmannia auropunctata | reverse complement strand
CGATTACCTCCGGCGCCGAAAATTCTCCGCTATCGAGGCGAACGAACGACGGGGGTGCACGGGGGCGGTAGGGTTGCCGAATAAACGTGCGGGCACGCGAATCGGCGTAATATTAAGGGCTTCAGCGGGGAAGCGTCGATCGGCCAGGTTTACCTCCGGACCCGACCGAGCCGAATATTTTCTAAGTCCCGCGCGGCGTGTTGCTTTCGCGCGGCGTGTTGCTTTCGCCGCGATTACTTCCGGCGCCGAAAATTCTTCGCTATCGGGGCGAACGGACGACTGGGGGTGCACGGGGGTGGTAGGGTGGCCGAATAAACGTGCGGGCACGCGAATCGGCGTAATATTAAGGGGGCTAGCGGGGAATCGTCGATCGGCCAGGATTTACCTCCGGACCCGACCGAGCCGAAAATTTTCTAAGTCCCGCGCGGCGTGTTGCTTTCGCGCGGCGTGTTGCTTTCGCCGCGATTACCTCCGGCGCCGAAAATTCTTCGCTATCGGGGCGAACGGACGACGGGGGTGCACGGGGGTGGTAGGGTGGCCGGAATAAACGTGCGGGCGCGCGAATCGACGTAATATTAAGGGGGACTGGAGTCGACAAGGCACACA
>NW_012067315.1:0-336 GCF_000956235.1 Wasmannia auropunctata | reverse complement strand
TTGTATCGGTTAAAGCCTTAGAATCACATGTTCGCGTTTCGACAGCGCTGCAAACGTAACCAACAAAATCAGTCGACTGCAGTGTTGTTAAAAATAGGGATTTCTCCCTAAACGTAGGGAATTTATACTACAAAAAGGGAGTAGGGAATTTTTAGTTAAAAAGGCCCAAAATGTAGCGATTTTTAAAATCATTGTAGTGCCATATGTTCTGTGGTGCCATAAGTCCAACTTATGTTTTATATTAATATATAAAAACTTATATATTTTTATTATATATGTTTATGTATTTATATACGTACATATATGTATACACTTATATATTTTATTATATATGTT
>NW_012067314.1:0-386 GCF_000956235.1 Wasmannia auropunctata | reverse complement strand
ATCTTTACTATTTACATTATTTAATTATACATAATATGAACTGAATACATCTTTACAACTTATAGTATAAATAAACGGTAAAACACAAAATTGTGTTAATAATATGTTTTTTGTTAATATTATTGCTTTTAGAGTAACTATAATACATATAATAACAATACGTATAATATCGCTAGTCCGGAGCAATAGAGTCATATCTCAAAAAAATGTCATTTTTTAGGAGAACTTTTCAAAGATTGGCAAAAATACCCACAAGTAGAAATGGCATTTTTAGCAAAAAATGGTATTTTTAAGATATGCCTCTATTGTTCCGGACTAGCGATATATTAAAGTGATATTAATACAATTACAAATAATGTAAATATAATATTTATGGTTCAAATTAA
>NW_012067313.1:0-457 GCF_000956235.1 Wasmannia auropunctata | reverse complement strand
TAAAACAACAAAATTGTGTTAATAATATGTTTTTTGTTAATATTATTGTCTTTTAGAGTAACTATAATACATATAATAACAGTACGTATAATATCGCTAGTCCGGAGCAATAGAGTCATATCTCAAAAAATGTCATTTTTCAGGAGAGCTTTTCAAAGATTGGCAAAAATACCCACAAGTAGAAATGGCATTTTTGGTGAAAAATGGGATTTTTAAGATATGCCTCTATTGTTCCGGACTAGCGATATATTAAAGTGACATTAATAAAATTAAAAATTATGTAAATATAATATATATTCAAATTAATCAGTTTAGTGAATCATGGTGTAAGCAATCTTTTTGCATACAACATTATTTTCATGATCATCATTTGTGGTCAAATATTTTTCCTTTCATTGTTATCCCTTGTTAAATGCAAAAAATGCGAGCAGATGTGCTATAGATCGGAAGAGCACAC
>NW_012067310.1:0-453 GCF_000956235.1 Wasmannia auropunctata | reverse complement strand
TCCTCGCGCGCTGCCCGCGCGCCGAGAGAGTGGCCGAGTGGAAGACGAGGAGAGAGAGATGGTGAAGCCCCGGCGAGAGATGGCCACGAGAGAGAGGAGTGAAGCAAATACCGTAACATGTTTGACAGCGTTGCGAAAGCACGCAAGATGAACGATTACCCTGAACGGTGGATCACTTGGCTCGTGGGTCGATGAAGAACGCAGCTAAATTGCGCGTCAACTTGTGAACTGCAGGACACATGAACATCGACATTTCGAACGCACATTGCGGTCCACGGATACAATTCCCGGACCACGCCTGGCTGAGGGTCGTTTTAGTACCAACAGACTGCTTGCGCCCACTCTCGTCGTCGCGCACCCGCCTTAACACTTTGGTGGTGCGCGCGACGATATAGAGAGAGGAGCGTACGAGCGATCGTTGGACGTTCGCCAGCTGAGCGAGACGCGCTCCCA
>NW_012067309.1:0-521 GCF_000956235.1 Wasmannia auropunctata | reverse complement strand
GCCTAAGTGACTGGAGTTCAGACGTGTGCTCTTCCGATCTCACGGGGGCACTAGGGTGGCCGAATAAACGTGCGGGCACGCGAATCGACGTAACATTAAGGGCTTTAGCGGGGAAGCGTAGATCGGCCAGGTTTACCTCCGGACCCGACCGAGCCGAAAATTTTCTAAGTCCCGCGACGGCGTGTTGCTTTCGCGCGGCGTGGTTGCTTTCGGCCGCGATTACCTCCGGCGCCGAAAATTCTCCGCGTATCGGAGGCGAACGGACGACGGGGTGCGACGGGGGCACTAGGGTGGCCGAATAAACGTGCGGGCGACGCGGAATCGACGTAACATTAAGGGCGTTTAGCGGGGAAGCGTAGATCGGCCAGGTTTACCTCCGGATCCGACCGAGCCGAAATTTTCTAAGTCCCGCGCGGCGTGTTGCTTTCGCGCGGCGTGTTGCTTTCGCCGCGATTCCTCCGGCGCCGAAATTCTCCGCTATCGAGGCGAACGGCGACGGGGGTGCNCGGGGGCACTAGGGT
>NW_012067308.1:0-355 GCF_000956235.1 Wasmannia auropunctata | reverse complement strand
CGGCCATCCCACAAATACTACATTTGGGTATATTTTTTTCATTTTTGAAATAATAGAATTCTACAGAATTTTGAAATTTGTCGGGATGTGTTTCTAAATATCCGCTTTTATACCAAGCATATTGAAAAAGATTTTTAAATCTAGGCGAAGAAAACTGATTATGAGTTAGTGATTGCAATTTAATTATTTCATTACGGGAGTGCAAATTGATATCAATCTCTTGAAGAATTATATTATCCGAAAATGTTCGCACGAAATTTTTCCAAATCCGGAAACCATATACATCCAAAGGTTGAATGATACTCGTCGTCTTCTTTGGAATGGTTGCAAATTGTTACTTCTTTATCTTGTGGAA
>NW_012067307.1:0-429 GCF_000956235.1 Wasmannia auropunctata | reverse complement strand
TCTCGTTTTTCTAACAATTCTCTCGTCTCTTTCTCAGAACCATCATCTCTNTCCCCGACTTTCTTGTCTCTTTACGGTTTTCGCATCTCTCTTATGATTCTCTCGAACTCTCTAACAATTCTCTCATCNCTTTTTCGATACTCTCGCTCTTTCACGGCTCNCTTGTCTCTCTCTATAACTTTCTTGTTTCTCCCACGGCTTTCTTAGTCTCTAGCTTCTGTTTTTTTCACGGCTCTCTCGTCCCTGTCATAGCTCTTTGTTCTCTCATGGTCTTACAACTAGTGATGATATACGATTCATTTTATCAATGAAGTAAAATAAAATGAATATATGTATAAAATTAGATAAAATAATGAATCAAATCAAATAAAACCCGCCTATCACATAGCTAATATCAGATCGGAAGAGCACACGTCTGAACTCCAGTCA
>NW_012067306.1:0-424 GCF_000956235.1 Wasmannia auropunctata | reverse complement strand
TATCCCCTGTGTGCCTTGTCGACTCAGTTATACTCTAGTGTTGTCCTAGCCAAAATGATCGATTACTGTAAAAAGTAAGAGAGAGATAGAGCGAACGACACACGCCCGTCGGGCGAAAGGGAATCCGGTTCCTATTCCGGAACCCGGCAGCGGAACCGCATACAATTCGGGCCCTCGTAAGAGTGTTCGTCGGGGTAACCCAAAATGACCTGGAGACGCCGTCGGGAGATCCGGGAAGAGTTTTCTTTTCTGTATAAGCGTTCGAGTTCCCTGGAAACCTCTAGCAGGGAGATAGGGTTTGGAACGCGAAGAGCACCGCAGTTGCGGCGGTGTCCGGATCTTCCCTCGGACCTTGAAAATCCAGGAGAGGGCCACGTGGAGGTGTCGCGCCGGTTCGTACCCATATCCGCAGCAGGTCTCCAAA
>NW_012067305.1:0-304 GCF_000956235.1 Wasmannia auropunctata | reverse complement strand
TTTTTTACCATTTTTATTAAAAAAATCATCCAAACAATAATTATTTTATATTTTTTAGTTATGAAAGAAAAATTTAATAAGATTTTATCATGAAATAATTGTTAACGCATTAATTAATACAATTTAAATAACCATTCAGTAAATGTAAATTTCTGTTTAATACACATATATTTATTAAGTATCTCCGGTATATATCAGGAGACACGGTAGTGGCTTGGTGTCAATTAATAACTTGGTGTTTAACTGATATAAATATAAATAAAATATATATATTCTATCATAATCATATATCAATATGTCAAGA
>NW_012067304.1:0-354 GCF_000956235.1 Wasmannia auropunctata | reverse complement strand
TGGTAAGTGATGGGGATGAGTGGTGGGAGTGGCGGTGGCGGTGGGTGGTGATGGGGTAGTTGTGGTGGGTGGTGGTGATGGGTGGCGGTCCTGGGGGTGTGTGGATGATGGATCAAAAGAATTTGTATCTAAAAATTAAATAATATAAAAACTATTCAAAAAAAATTTTTGTTTAAAAATTAACTGATATAAAAAATTTTTGTTTAAAAATTAACTGATATAAAAAATTTTCATAAAAAAAATTTTTATCTTAAAAATCAAATGCCATGTTATCTGCATTGCAGCTTTTTTCTTTCAATGTTTAAAAATTCATATCTTCCAGAAAAATAAATATAAGATCGGAAGAGCACACGT
>NW_012067303.1:0-358 GCF_000956235.1 Wasmannia auropunctata | reverse complement strand
GCGACGTTTCCACCGCTCTAACGTCGATTCTCGCCGTTTGAAGCGAGGAAACGTCGTGTCCTTGCGTTCGCGGCGTTTCCACCATTCAATCGTCGAATCTCGACGTGCGAAGCGCGGAACCGCCGGATCCGAGCGCCCGCGACGTTCCCACCGCTCAAACGTCGATTCTCGCCGTTTGAAGCTCGGAAACGTCGTATCCTTGCGTTCGCGGCGTTTCCACCATTCAAACGTCGAATCTCGACGTGCGAAGCCCGAAACCGCCGGATCCGAGCGCCCGCGACGTTCCCACCGCTCAAACGTTGATTCTCGCCGTTTGAAACGAGGAAACGTCGTATCACGTAATAACTTCGTATAGCAT
>NW_012067302.1:0-310 GCF_000956235.1 Wasmannia auropunctata | reverse complement strand
CCCCCCCGCCGTCACGAACCCCGGTTGGCCGGGCCAGCGGGGGGCCCGCGGGCACCCGCGCCACGCCCCCGCCCGGCACGACCCCTTCCACCGAGAGGGAGTCTCCCTCTTTCCCTCTCCCTCTCCGCCTCCTCCTGCCGCATCACTGCTTCGCAGAAGGAGGAGACGGCCCTCCACGATTCCTCCCTCCCGACCATCTTGCGTGCAAGTGCCGGGAGTGAGAGATCGTCCCCCACCACTGCAGTCAGGACCCCGCGCTCGGCAACCCACGCCGGACACATTTCCAGCGTGTGCCGCGCGGAGTCCAGAC
>NW_012067301.1:0-342 GCF_000956235.1 Wasmannia auropunctata | reverse complement strand
GTGTGCCTTGTCGACTCAGTTGTATGCTATACGAAGTTATTACGTAATGAAATTAAAAGACTAATAAGGAGTATGTCTGATTGCATGAATGAGGTAATACGCGCACAAGAAGGTCATACCCACTATTAATACATAAGCATGAGCGCTCGCGTGCGCGCGCACACACACACACACACACACACACACACACGAGCGCGCGCGCGCACACACAAAATGAGATTCAATTCCGACCCGTCAAACTTTATGCAGCTCATATTGGGATGAAAACCAACTTGAGCTAATGACGGCGGTACCTTAAATGTGGGCTAACTCAGTGAAAAATAATCGTATCGAACTCTGTAA
>NW_012067300.1:0-355 GCF_000956235.1 Wasmannia auropunctata | reverse complement strand
GTGCCTTGTCGACTCAGTACGCACGCACGCACGCACGCTACGCACGCACGCACGCACGCACGCACGCACGCACACACATTGTGATGTTTGGTAATATTTCCAATTGAGACCAGTTTCATCTGCACTATATACTGTATCTAATGATATTTGGTTTTCCGTGATATACTGCAAAAAGTCTTGACAAAATTTATCGCTTGCATCTTTATCTGCAGAGTTTTTCCTCATGGATACTTAAACATCTAATATTATGTCGGTTCTTGAATTTGTCTAAAAAACCATTACTGGTTTTAAAATTCGAAGGACCGTTTAATAGAATATTAAATGCCAGTGCTTTTTCTTTTAACATTGGCCCAGT
>NW_012067299.1:0-414 GCF_000956235.1 Wasmannia auropunctata | reverse complement strand
TATCCCCTGTGTGCCTTGTCGACTCAGTCATTATACGAAGTTATACGATTGAAATAAACATTTGAAAAATTATTTCGCGTTGGCAGATATATGTTGGGTGTGAGAACGTGACATCTCCCTTCATGGGGAAGTTCGGTCCCCGAACTTAAAATTATTTTAATTCATTCTTGAGATCTTATGTGGCTGCTTCGTATTCTATTCCCTTTACTATATATATTTTTTTCTCTTCTTTTTATTTTATTTATTTTTTTATGTGTACTGCAATGTCTGATATTTGTAGTTAAATATTGCATGATACGTGCATGTGCAATATTTGTATTATTCTTATTTAATAGTTAACTCCGTGCTGTAGATGGTTTTTAGATGGTTATAGTTTCTTAAGTATGATTAAGAAAGTATTTATTTATACATTTA